>NC_143522.1:17197883-17422883 GCF_031878675.1 Megascapheus bottae
AATCAATATGAGTACATTTCTTGTCCTTTTTTTTCGAAGATTGAAAAGCAAGCCTGGACTCAAAAGAAATCAAAGCTCTTGAAATCACGTGACATCTACTTTATGCTTTAATAGTAATACTATGTA
Organism: Megascapheus bottae; assembly: GCF_031878675.1. Taxonomy (NCBI): domain Eukaryota; kingdom Metazoa; phylum Chordata; class Mammalia; order Rodentia; family Geomyidae; genus Megascapheus; species Megascapheus bottae. The sequence continues at coordinate 17,198,010 of NC_143522.1, forward strand.
ATGGTAAAATGAATTTGCTCTTAATATTTTCATGTTATTCACAACTAAGAACAGAATCTTCCCCCTTCCCCCGCCACACACAAAGAAAACAACTCAGGTTCAGGGATCTGCACACCAAAAAGTTAATTTGCCCAACCTTAAAAAATTTAAAATTATTAGTAAAATGCTAAAATTACATGGCATTATAGTCTTTTCAATGTCATCTGTAATTTATTGCCCAACATGAATGAGCTGGAATCAAGGCAATAGGGTTTTAAAAAATTAGAAATAATTTAATTGAGGAATAAAGATCACAAAAAAGGATTTTCACAACTTTGGTTAAAAGAAAAAACCAGTTCAGGTAAAAGCATAAAGGCAACAAGAAGGAGCAAGAATAAGGTGGGAAATGAAATGCATGTGATGCTTCACATTTGGGTGCAGATCCTGACACGGTGCTGAGCTTGGGGAGGGGGATGGGATGACCCTCACTCATACTGACAGCTCTCCACTCCACTGGACAGTCTATGAGGAATCTTAAGTGGTATTCAAGAATACCACAGGCATGCTCACCATCTCCTGACAAAGCTCTTTTGGGGACTCCACTGTATTTCAGCATGAAAACACGCAGGAAAGACAACTGGAATTAGCCTCATTTCTACTGAGACTGCTTCAAAGGGAATTTGAATCATCATATATCCCAGATCCAGTGTGAAAGTCCCTTTTATAGCATGTGGAATAGGAGATTATTATTATTTTATTTTTTGTCAGTCCTGGGGCTTGAACTCAGAGCCTGGGCACTGTTATTGGGCACGTTTTGCTCTGCCACTTGAGCCACAGTGCCACTTGAGGCTTTTTTTGTGTATGTGGTACCTAGGAATCGAACCCTGGACTTCATGCATGCTAGGCGAGCACTCTACCACTAGACTATGCTTCCTTAACCCTTGGGCATTCCCAAGCACGAGATTTTACTTAAGACACCGCTTATTAAAAAATTCTTATAATGGAGTGAACATTTATTATCTATAAAGTCATGCTGTCTTTAGTTTTATTCTTGGAAGCAATACAAAATCTTATTCCTTCTCTCTTTTTTGTAGCTCAACAGCAACAGGAAAGCATTTTATCACTTCCACATTCTCCCCACTCCCACCTATACCTTCTTTTTTTATAAGACCTGTTTCCCATATCTTTATATAATCAGACTCTTGACAGCCCCGGTTATCTACCTGTGGACATAAGCAACTTACTAATATCTCTCTTACAATAAAGTATAGCTATAGTTGAACCCATCCCTCTATTTAGATATTTACTGGGCAATACATCATGCAGAATCTGCTAAACATCTCATAACACAGATTAAGAATGAATGCACTAGTTTTATGAATGGCAATAATGAACTCACAATTCAAAACCCAACCTCCATTTCTCTAACAAAACATTTCCACAAGGGCTAGAAAATCAGGTCTCCCAATACCTTCCCAGACACACACACACACACACACACACACACGTATACACACACATAAGCACACTCATTTAGTCAACATTGTACTTTGAGGATTGCATTTTAAATATAAAAACTGAATAAGGTTTCTCACTAACAATCTGTTCAACCACATCCTTGGAGGTTCAGTACTATACTTAGAAACTTTAAAACACTATGATTTTTGTAACCTATTGTCAGAACAAAGAATTCAATGACCTTTCATTGAATAAATTAATCTTCAATCTGTCAACCCAAACCAGAAACAATGTCAATCCCTGTATTATCTACACATCTGATGACAATACTGTAATGAGCAAACTAAAACTGGGGGTGCGGAGGGGGAAGAGGATTAATTCAAAGTTTGTTTTAAAAAATTACCCTTTTGGCTTGAATTTTTTCTTTCATCTTTTTTTTTTTTTTTTGGTTGTGGGGCTTGAACTCTAGGCCTGAGTACTGTCCCTGTGCTCTTTAGCTCAAGGCTAGTGCTCTACCACTTGAGCCACAGTACCACTTCTGGCTTTCTGGTGGTTAACTGGAGATAAGAGTCTCATGGACTTTTGTGCCCGGGTAGTCTTTGAACTGCAGTCCTTAGCCACCAGTGCCCAGTTTGGCTTGAACTTCTTATAAAGTTTGAATTAGATATGTAACAGTTCAGTGGCTATGAGGTATTAAAAGGACTTCAGACACCCCTGATAAATGCCAGAGGCTATGTATCCAAATAAATAAGTCCTCATATGTCTCAGGAAGCAGAAATGGTATGCATTTTCCAGTATGAACTTGAGAATTCACTGACACTGAGGCTATCTACTGCACTGAAAATAATCTTACATTTAACGACCCTTTTCCACAGAGGAAAGGCAAATTCAATTTTGTTTTCTTCTCAAAAGACAAATGAATCCAATCTAATCTATTTGTAGAATGTAGGTCCAGTCCAGTAACTGAATTTTTTAAAAAAATCCATTTTTCCCCATTGTCTAATGTGACAGGATAGTAAACCCTGTGACTGAAACCTTTGAGAAATAGGAAAATAACATACAACAAAACACAACAACAACAACAACAAAACCCCTTTAGTTTAAACAAGGAGAGAATGCTGGAAAATTCTTTTTGCATAGTGTTAACATTTAATGATAGAAGACATATATACCTGGTCTACTAGACCCAAAAACGAAATTGTCTTTGAACCTTTTCAGTACCTTTTATATAGAGTGACAGACATGTTTGGGGGGTTAATATGTCAGAACTGCTTTTCTCCAGACACTCGTGAGGGATAAATGATTATCAGAAAGAAACAGTGCTGATATTGACACTGGAGCTTCTTTTCCAAACTCTGTCTTTGCAAACCACATACCATACCAGTGCTGTGATATAAGCAGAAACAGACAAAGAAGCTCAATTACATAATAAGCTTCAAAAGTCAGGTGCATCACGTGCTTTGGGCATGATCAGAGTCAACAGCCTCTCCAAAGCAACCACCTCAGGGGTTCCTGTTGAAATACAGGTAACTGTGAACAGGAAGACCTCGTAGACTGGTTCCCACGTGGAGTGGCCACAGCAAGTGTTGACTTCAACTTCAGCTATTGAGGAAGGCATCCTGTCATGACTTGTTGGTTAGGATTCCTAGACGTAAGACCTTGTCACTGGACCCCACACTCATTGGGATTGGCCACTTCATCTTCATTACAGTCTGGCTTCAAACTCTTCTTTTGTTCAATTTCCACCTGCCCAAAGAAAAGTAGGGGAAAAAGGTCATGCAAACAGATGGAAAAAGGCATTCAAACAAGCCAAAAGAGAATCTTGAAAGGCTGAGATTCCTTATAATTTTGCTAATGTTTGGGGCTTTAACACATTGAAATTACTAGCCCTGAATTCTTTTTTCCTCTCTTTCCTCCTTCCTTTACTTTCTCTGCCATACTAGGGCTTAAACTCAGGGCCTGGGCACTGTCCCTTAGGTTTTTTCACTCAAGGATGGCACTCTGCCACTTGAGACACAGCTCTTCCTTTGGATTTATGGATATAACAATCTCACACACTCTCCTGCCTAGAGTGGGTTAGCACTCAATTCTCAGACCACAGCCTTTTGAGTAGCTAAGATTATAAGTGTAAGCTACCAGCACCAGCTTTTACCTCTTTCTACTATTTCATCAAGAAGATTCTTGGCTGGTAGTTTGGCCTAGTGGTAGAGTGCTTGCCTAGCATGCATGAAGGCCTGGGTTCGATTCCTTGGTACCACATACATAGAAAAAAGGCAGAGGTAGTGCTGTGGCTGATGTGGTAGAGTTCTAGCCTTGAGGAAAGCCCAAGGACAGTGCTTAGGCCCTGAGTTCAAGGCCAAGGACTGGCAAAAAAAAAAAAAGAAGATTCTTACTCTTTGCCTTGCACAGTTGCTCAAAGGTCACCTTGCTCTTGATTCACTAAATAGACTGTGTGCTTTCTGGTGAACTGTATCTAGTACATTTGGAAATGTATGTGGCTCTACTCCATCAGACATATGAGACCTCATTCACTACTATATGCAGTGCAAAATCGGAGTAAGCAATTGAAAAAGTTTCATCCAATGAAAAAATTCCTGTGTATCTGATTTAAACCTCTCCAAATACTTCTTTTAACAGCCTCCAAATTGACAAATATTGGAAGTAAACTCCAATATTTTTGCTGTTATTACAAAAAGACAAACTAATCTCATCATGAAAGTACCATACCTCAGACTGAAGCCTTTAATAAGGGAATTCTTTTTTTAATGGTAATTAGTAAAAGGGTTACATGATATTTGCCAGATAGAAGGTGCATTAATTCACATACATTGATACCCTTTCACATGTCTTGGTACCCATTACCCTCCCCCCACACCCCCCACCCATCTTGGTTTTCCCCCCTTCCCTATCAAATTTCAAATAACCAAATACAAATAAATTCAATATATCAGATAACAAAGTGAGATACTATAACAATAAGAGATAACCAAGGGTCAGCAAAGGAGATGAGAGACAACATAGTACATTAAGGACAACAATCATTCGTTATATGGCTTTTGTTTCAATATCCTGGAGGTCCTTTTTAATAAGGGAATTCTTTGTGCTCAAGAATCTCATAATTAAGGTTGTTTTTCAGCACTTGTTGGAATATTTGTGCTGACCCAACAGGGCCATGTTTGAGGGAAGTGCTATTTTCTTTCTGGCCACAAGGGGGAGAATTTGTTCTTTTTTGGTAGTTAAATGTTTCAGACCACACAACTAAGGAACCATTTAGAGAAACAATAAATTGTGGCATAAATCTAAAGGTATCATCTTGAATAGAAAATTACTGAATGACTTTGAAAAATACTTAAATAAGCCTCACTAAAATATATGACATTTAAGCTATCAAACCTCTAGTAAAGATATAACTTTCTACATATAGCAAGGGAAAACTCCAACTCCATAGGGAGACATCATCTCAGACCAAAACAAGAAAAACAAATGTCCTCCCCCAATGTCCCCAAACTCCAGCTTTGACACTTTCTCATACATTCTGATCCTATTATTATTATTAATTACTGTAGAAGTTTGCTCGCCTTTTGAATTTTTGTACTGTTACGTCCCAGGACAGAGTTTGTGTCCTAACCATGTTCAGATCTATCATCCTCAACTCCTGTGGATGAAATATACGCTTTGAGTCAGTACTTTCCCAATACTCTCCATTTTGAAATGTAAATTGTATTAAATTGAAGAAGTGGTGCTGTGGCTCAAGGGGTAGGGCAGTAGCCTTGAGCTGAAAGGTTCAGGGACAAGGCCTAAGCCCAGCGTTCAAGCCCTATGACTGACCAAAAAAAAAAAAAATCTATTACAAATGAGTAATAATTGCTTTACCTCACTGTTCTTTTTGTTGTTGTTGTTGTCATTCTCTCCTCTGTAATTAGCTCCTTTTTTTTTCAGCCTTTGTCACAAGACAGATTATACATTAAAATCAGACACGTACATGTTATGTGAACTTTCTCTAGAGTGCTCAACGAATGTTTATTATCCTGGGTAAGAATGAATGTGCTTACCTAGGGTAAGCGCTGCTTTTGAAAAGGAATAAGGGTGGAAAGGGGGGGGGTGGTTCAACAAATGGACTTGGAAACCAGAGAGTGCCCTCTCAAGGCTACCTTGTAGCTGTAGTGTGCAGAATAATTGACCCACTTCCGGACATCAGTCTTGTCTTCTACAGAGATGGATCGAACAGCAGCTTTGGAGGCAGAAGTTGTGGGCATGCTGAACTCCACATTCACATGCCTGGCAAACTTGGAAGGCACTTCCCGGTCAGAGCCAAGTTCCAGGTGGCAAAAGAAACAGTGTGGATGTCCAGATGCTGTGAATGAAAAAATTCAGAGATCTAATTCTTTGATGATGGAGGGTTCTTCTTCTTCTTTTTTTTTAAGGGCCAAAAGATCCAGCTCAATAACAAAGGAAGCCTGCAGTCCTGGCACCTGGCAGTGTTTCAGAAGGTCCAAGTCTGAGGGAAGATTTGCTTCAATAAAAATCATACTCTGTGTGCCTCACATACTCTGTGTGCCTCAGGCTCTTTGATATAACATTTCATTATTGCAGCCTGGTATCCTAGCAATAAAATCCACAGCCTAAGAAACAGGGGCTGTTCTGCCTGCTCAGGTCACAGTGATATGAGGACATAGCACAAACACTAAGGGGCTACAGTATGGAAGAAACAGAATCAGCACTCAGCATTTAATAAAATCTCACTGACAGCCATTTACGGCAAAATCACATCTTTCCTTTGAAAGACAAATTGAACTTTCTTAATAGCATTTATATTCAAAAAAGCTTTTGGTATGTTTTTGTGCATGAATGATATCTGACAGTGTCAGTCCTTCTGAGATAGCACATACATAGAAATACATGGTACACTTAACAGGATACCTGTCAGTATTCAGAACTTCCAGGGTTGATTTCCAGCTCTCCTACTAAGTAGCCTCAATTCTTCACACATAAAATGCGAAAGGTATGAAAAATGGGCTCAATCTGGCACATGTGGCTCACAGTGGCAGCAGCAACTCATTGCCTGACAAAGTCCCTTGATGATCTCTTAGTCTATAAGTCTATGAATAATTCTACTGGATAGGAAATTTAGTGTTCTATTTTTTTTTTTTTTTTTTTTTTGCTAGTTGTGGGGCTTGATCTCAGGGCATGAGCACTGTCCTTGGGCTTTTCTCAAGGCTAGCACTCTGCCACTTGAGCCACAGCACCATGTCCAGCTTTTTCTATGTATATGGTACCCAGGAATCAAACCCGGGTCTTCATGCATGCTAGGCAAGCACTCTAACCACTAGACCAAACTCCCGGCCCCAACGTTTTATTTTTATTTGAGAATACTATCAAATTTTTGAGGAAAGAGCTCAGTGCTATGATTAGAACCATGGAAGCATCGTGGTTATTCCTCAGACATAGCAAGAAGCATTCATTGAGCACCTTGTGCCTGCTGCCGGGTTAAGTGCTTCTAACAGATTCTCTCACTGGATTTTCCGTCTCTTGAGGTCTTCAGTGTGATCCTTACTTTACAGATGAGGCTTTTGGGGGTAAAGTGAGCTGCCCAAGGTGACAGCTAGGAAGTTGCAGACTAAGAACTGAATGCAGTAGTCTGATCTTAACCACATTAACTTAGTCACCTTGTTTGAGTCCTGACCTTAGGTCCCCAAACCCTAAGCCTAGGCTTGAATGGGCTAGAGATGGAGTAGGCTGCAGAAATTACCTATGGATAACCACACGAAATGTATTTAGCTTCACTGTATAACTGACACAGCCCCTTAACTATGCATTTCCTGCAAGCAGACGATTCCAATTTTCTGTACTGGTTTGGGCAGGACATTTTAATCAGAGAGTAAGAAGACACACACCCGCTCTCTAAGGAAAACATTAGAGTGAAGTATTTGTTTTGCTCCGATTCATAAATCTAACATAATTCAATGGTTATTTCAAAAGACTTAAAGAGTTTATAAAATTGAAATGTTTGTACTGATTTTTAAGAAATTTAAATAAGATACAAACAAGGAGAAATGAATCCCCTTGATATATCTTTTTTTTTAGTACTACTGATAAAATTACATTGTTATTGGACATTTATTACAGGCCAGATACTGTGCTAAATACTTAGCAGCATTATCTAAGTTCATTATGAATGAGCTAGGTATTACCCTATTTTAGAGATGAGAAAAATTAGGTTCCTCTAAGAGGATTAAGTCAATTGCCTGCGGTCACATCGCCAATAAACACTAGAGGTGGCAATACATTTCAGATCTGATTCCAAGCTAAGTTCTAAAATTTTTTAACGTATTGCTTTGGATTAGATCAATATTATATGTATGGGATACATAATATATCTTAATAGTAACAAATGTTTTCATGCTTTCTTTTAATTATCTTTCTTTGCACTTTGTGGGAGTATTCAGAAATTATTCCTTTTACAAAACTGACTCTTTTCTTTCCACCAAAGTACATGTACAGCAAAGTTGGAAAGCAGCATTGCTTCCTATATTAATACTAGCAACTAATTAGTTGTGCAAGGCTGGATGAATAGTTACAGAAGTCAATTCTGAAAGCTGGTACCAGTTATTTTATGATAATAAAAAAAAGCCCACATATCATGTAATCTTTCTAGATTGAATCTAACATTAATATTCAGATGATGGGGCCAGGCAAATGGCACCTACTGTAATGCCAGCTATTCTAAGAGGAGGATCATGGTTGAAGGTTGGCCCAGGGGAAAAAAAGTAAGACCTAGCCTGGCGCAGTGGCTCATGCCTCTAATCCTAGCTACTCAGGAGGCTGAGATCTGAGGGTCATGGTTCAAAGCCAGCCTGGGCACTAAAGTCCATGAGTCTTATCTGTAATTAACCACTAGAAAACTAGAAGTGGTGCTGTGGCTCAAGGGGAGGGTGGTAGACTTGAGCTGAAGAGCTCAGAGACAGAGTGCAAGTCCCACGACTGACCAAAAAAAAAAAAAAAAAACAAGACCCTACTTGCTATGGATGAAGCCCAAACAGTAGAGTGTCTGCCTAGCAAGTGTGAAGCCAAGTTAAATGCACAGTAACACAAAAAAGAAAACAACAAAAGCCATCATTTTTTTTCCCAAGGAAAGGTTAATCTCATATTTGGCTGGTTTTCATCTTCATATGGTCTAACAGCTTTCCTTGTTAGAAATAGCTACCTATCCAGGAGAGAATGTCTTATTTTTCCATGTGGAAATAGTAAGACTTGTCTAGAACCTTACATGATTAAGAAACCCTTGTGATATTTGGGTGGCAAAGATCCTTGAAGAACTGCCATGCTTAAGCTCAATTGGGCTGAGCTCTGTACTAGTGGAGCATGTTAGAATTCTACAGAAGCTACTTAGTCTGTAGGTGGTGGCTGGAGGGGATGGGGGAACAGCCCCAAAGTGGATATAGACTCAGGATATCAGCAAAACCAGGGATGTTGACTTGCGGGCCCATACTGCCTGTGGTAGTGTCATTCACTTTTCCTAAGACCATTCCTCATTGCTTATATCCAAAACCACTGAAACAGTACTTTTAAATGTTTAAAGCCACCTTGGAATGTGTTTGTATGTACTGGGAAAATGACAAGCTGTGGTTCTCATACATTTTATTTTTGTGGTGATTCTGAAGCTTGAACTCAGGGCTTGAGTACTGTCTTATGTCTACTACTTGAGCCACAGCTCCACTTCTGACTTTTTACGGGTTAACTGGAGATAAAAGTCTTTCAGACTTTGCTGTCTAGGCTGATCTAATTCCTGAGTAGCTAGGATTGAGGGCATGAGCCACAGGGGCCTGATCTTAAAGTCATAATCCTCCTGATTTTCCTCTTGAGTATCTGGGATTACAGATGCATATTGCCATGCCTGGTCATTTGAAATTATTTCAAGAAATTATGTCTATCAGTCTTTCCTATAAAGAGGAGTAGTACTAGGTGTGGCTATGTGACTTTATAAGAGTAATGCTGCTTTGGGGGCCTTAATTTTCACTTGTAGCATGAAGAGTTTTGACTCAGTGATTCCTCAAAGGCCCTCTCCCACTTGAAAATACACCAATTTCATGGCCCTGTCCTCACAAAGGCTTGTATGGAAATCAGGGGTTCTCTTTTCCTCTGTCAAGCTGGGCAGGGTCCATGGCTGAGACAGAAATCATGGTGTGGTCAGCAAGAGAATACAGAGTTGATTTTAGGATCAGTGAGTAAGCAAGCACAGAGAGGAAGACTTTGTTTTTAAAATCCTGTCAGTTTAGAAATAGTAGCAAACACAAAGGTCCAATTGTCTCTTCAGTTTGCCCTGCTACACCCAGTGTCTGACACAGAGTGCCTGATGTATGCCCACTCCTGGGACAGCCTGGGGCATTGAACACACTGTACTGCCTGCTGCTGTCACAGCAAATCCATCCCGGATACTGGGATACGGTAACACAGCCACTCCACAATTGGAGCAGCAGAGGAACACTGAACACATGGTAAGGATTTAATAATGACAATGGAAAAAGGCATGGCTCCATATCTCAATCAGGATTTTCTTTTTTCCCAAACCTTATCCGTTCCCGCTAATTAGCAAATCTGCTTTTGTTAAGACATGGGCATAATTTATTATAAACAATAAGACAAGTGGTTTACGATTCCAAGGACCATGAGCTTGATGGCTGCCACTGGATCAGTTAGACATACTCTAGACATGAAGTGATTAGAGCTGCTTTGCCTGCTACCTTGGTTTGCAATTTCCTTGACTTTGATTGGACCCAGGAGGAAAGTAATTGTCATGGGCTCACTCAAGCACAGCGGCACCACCGTGGCTACCAGCTAGGAGATTGGCAGTTGTTTCCATCAAACATCCCTTCCTTTGCTTTTTGTCTGGTAGAACGATGGCCCTTTTGGACTTCCATATTCTGCCAGATGGTTAGTCTCATTTCCCTCTCTGAGTCCCTGAGCCAACCTCTGAGTTTGAGTAACTAGACTCAGAACTCTCACATGTATGTAAGATTGCACCAAAGCAAAATCTCCTTCACTCAGGGCCTTGTGAGAAAGATGTCTCTTTGTAAATCTCACATTTTCCAGGATTGGAGAATGGACTGCTTCCTGCCCTGTAGCTAATGCTTCAATGAGTTCCCAAAGGAACGCAAAATGAGAAGTCCCTTGTAGCTCAGCCGAGCAAAACAATACATCTCTTTATGTATGATAATAAGGGAGAGAAAAGATGAAGTGAATTGGGTCACTACACTTATTATTTCATGCAGATAAACACTTGTACTTTCCCACAACCTTCTAACTCTGTCACCTTCCCTGCCACACTACAAGAATGAACACTTCATAGAGATAGGATGTGGAAAGTGAATCCCAGCCCTTCAGCAACCGCATGACCCTTCTCCAGAAGAGAAACTACCCACCTGAGTTTTTGTCGGGCAGTCGGTTGATCCTCCACACAATGGAGTTGAAGGCATGCTCATATTTGGCAGTTCCCAGAGTTACTCTCATGACAGGCTCAGAGCCAGAAACACTAGTTGAGCCAAAACTCGCTCCCCGGTTCACTTTGGCTTTCAAGGACTTTTCTCCCAGGACACTTTCCCTTCGGAAGTTTTTCACCCACTCGCTAGGCACTGGGTAACGAACCATGACATTCTCACAGGGAACCTGAGTGAGAGGGTCGCGGTTGGAGGAGAAGCCAGCTGACATCCTCAGCCAGCTCTGCACCTCCACCTCTGCCCCATTGATGCTTGCTGCTGTCCTGAGGGTGAAGGGCAAAGTCTTTTCAGCAAACACTGTCCGGAACCGCATCAGCTCGAAACGGCATGCATCCAAAGGGTTGAATAGGATGACGCGAGAGCTGCTGAAGACGTCCTCATCCACACAGCCATGGAAGCGGCACTCGTGGAGCTTTATCCACTTGGTGGTGGTGGTGGGCATGATGTCATGACGAGACACGATCTCATTGCCTTTGATGAGGATATCGTTGAGGCCCAGGCGACACTCTGCCAACCCAGAGAGGAAACTCAGAATATGGATCCGAGTCAAGACACGATGCTGGAGGATCTGGTTTTCTCCTTTGCCCACAATACCGGTGAATTCATCTTTGACATCCACTGTAATCTCTTCTTCAAGGTAGTTCAAGCCAACTGTGCTCAAGTCCATTGACAAAACAGGCAGGTCCATGAGACGGTCCTGAACGGCGCGGATGAAGCTCAGGAAGTCATCGTAATTGGTGGTGCCCAGTTTAATCACTTGTTCCCGCTCTGCTGTGTGGGTCACGGCAGGTTTAGGTTGGTATTTCTTCTTCTCCTTGTAGGTGACACGATCGATCCGCAAGCTGTGGATCCTCCCGTTCTCATCATAGTTCTGAAGCCGGGGTTCTGAAATGTCATGGCAGATCTCCAGCTTGAACTCACGGAATGGTTTTTCTAGGCCCTGTTCATAATACAGCTGCAGGTAACCACTGGCAGTCAGTTTGATGTAGATTGGTCCCCAGTGCCTGGAGGACATGATGTTTTTCTTCTCAGGGATCCTCAGCATCATTGGCCACCCATCCCTGGGCTGGGACTCAGCTGACCCAGATAGGTGAGCATCCAGTTGAACCCAGGCTACTGGGTCATCATCAGGTAATGTCGTGCTGCCCAAGTGATCAGGGTCACCAATCTGGAGTTGTTTGAGTTTTTCCACAGCATCAGAGTGGGACTCAGTTTTGCTAGAATCATCAAAACTGATGGCATCCTGGTAGATGACAATGAGAGAATCTCTTTGGCTTTTGCCAGCAGTACTGGAAATGGAACTGTTTTGGGAGCGCCGCTCCTGTTCCTCAAAGAAAGCGCTGAATGGGTTGATGGGAGAGGGCTGGACATCCTGCAGAGTCTCATTCAGGAAGGGATTGGTAGCCCTCCATGGTGGTGCTTCAGTTATGGAAGGTGGGCGGTTCAAGGAGGAAATGTCCAGCTTTTGAATTTTGGAGAAGTTCATCAAAGTGCTCTTGGGACGGTCCCTCTTAAATGACCCGGTTGCATTATGAGGTACCTCTGAGATCACAGGTACAGCAGGTGGTGCTGTACTTGCTTTCAAAGGGGAGGCGACATGTGGCAAATTGCAGTGGATTTCATTGTCATCAAAAGTGACCCAGCTGGGGAATCGAGCAGAAGTCACTGGAGGGGCAGGGTGTCCGTTCATGGCTGGACTGCTGCCCTGCCAGCTGACGGTTTCCATCTCTACCTCTTCATCTTCCTGGAGGGAGGAGGAATTGTCTAAAAGGGAAAAGAGGCCCAGTCAGGACATCCAGAGTTGTGACAAAGTATAGCAAGGGAATAAAGGGCTGCTAGAAGTTTATTTAGAATTCAGTAAATGCCTAAGCAACTGCTTACCTATCTCAAGTGCATGGCATGGATACAGATCTCATAATTTCATAATGAACACACAAGAGGGGCCATGACATACAGTGCAGTATGCACACATACAAGGCTATCAAAACAGAAGCACTAACTGGAACGATAGAGGTCTCAAATAGATCTTTTCTGTACTCAGCTCTGAAGTATGTATCATTAATTTTTAAACACTGAAAATGACTTCCTATGTCTTTCTTCTATCAGTTAAGTCCAGATAAAACTGCAAATCGAGTTAAAATAGTGCTAGTCTGGGCTGGGATGTAGCTCAGTGGTAATGTTCTGAGTTCAATCCCCAGTACCAAACATAGAAGAGACAGAAGAAATAATAATTCTAGCCTAATTGTGACCAATACACATTAAAGATAATCTTAACATCCTTAATATGCCTGTAATAACTAAAAGTGAATAAGAAAAACACCGAACTCCAAGGGAAGTATGGAGAAGGATATAAAGAGATGACTCATGAAAGAAACTTCAAATGTCAAATAAACACATGGAAAATGTCCAGTCTCATCAAGTAAGAAAAATTAAAATTATATTACAAAAAATCAGTGATTTTAAAAGTTTTCAGCATTCAGCCTGGCATGGTGGCTCACGCCTGAAATCTTAGCTACTTAGGAGGCTGAGATCTGAGGAACACGGTTCAAAGCCAGCCTGGGCGCTAAGGAACATGAGACTCTTATCTCCAATTAATCCCTAGAAAACGGTAAGTTGGGCTGTGACCCAAGAGGTAGGGCTGTAGCCTTGAGCTAAAGAGCTCAAGGATAGTGCCTAGATCCAGAGTTCAAGCCCCATGACTCCCCCGCGCCCCGCCTAAAATTAAAAAAAAAGTTTTCAGCGTTTAGTGAAAAGGAAAGGCTCCATGACAGAACACTAGATACATCCCCACCTTTTGTGAGACTAGGATGTGGTAAACACTCAGAGAGCTGCTGGCAAGTGCTCACAAATGCTCAGAAACAATGGCTTCATAATTCTACCCCAAGGAGATAATTCAAATTCAAGTTTGAAGAAGTTAACATCATCTGTCATAGAAAAAAATAAAAGGAATGATTTTAAACATTCAATAACTGGGTGAATAAATTCTAAGAAATGGTAACAAGGTTTTTCTTTTTTTGGCCAGTCCTGAGGCTTGAACTCAGGGCCTGAGTACTGTGTCCTTGGGCTTTCTCAAGGCTAGAGCTCTACCACTTGAGCCACACAGCACCGCTTCAGGCTTTTTCTGTGTATGTGGTACCAAGGAATCGAACCCAGCTCTTCGTGCATACCAAGCAAGCACTCTACCACTAGGCCAAACTCCCAGTCCGAAAACGAGGTTTTTCTACTATACTGTTTATTGTTATTTCCCTTTCCTTTCCTTTCCTTTCCTTTCCTTTCCTTTCCTTTCCTTTCCTTTCCTTTCCTTTCCTTTCCTTTCCTTTCCTTCCTCTCCCCCTCCCCCCTTTTGATTTATTCCCTGTAGTCACTGTGTCTGATTTCAGTATCCTTTGTCTTGTATATAAGTTTATTGATCTTGGGAAGGGAAGGGGAATCACAATAACTGTGGGACAAAGGGGGAGCCAAGTCAGTATCTAGCAATACTCACTAGATGCTATACTGGAAATGAACTTTAACAATTTGGGATGCAGGCAAGGGGGGGGAGAGCGGTGACATGGTTCAAAAAGAAATGTACTCATTACCTTACTTATGTAACTGTAACCCCCCTGTACATCACCTTTACAATAAAAGAAAAAGAAATAGTAATGTACTAAAAAAAACACACACACAAAACCTTAGGGACAGTGCCCAGGCCGGGAATTCAAGCCCCAATGGACATGCGCATATGCACACACACACACACACACACACACACACACACACACACACACACACACACACACACACACACACACACACACACACACACACACTGAGGCACATAACAGAATAAGTCCCAGACACTAAAATGTTTAGAAGTTTAAAGCAACAGGAGAATGATGTTACAATGATGATATGATAGCAATCTCATAATATCTTTTTTTCCTAAAATTTCTATCTTGACTTTTACTTGTTTTATGATAAAGAAGCTATCACAAATAAAACAGCATATCCTTCAAAGAAGGCAACACACTGGGGCTGGGAATGTGTCTTTGTGGTAGAGTGCTTGCCTAGCATGCAATCCCTGGGTTGGATTCCTCAGTACCACATGCACAGAAAAAGCTGGAAGTGGTGCTATGGTTCAAGAGGTAGAGTGCTAGCATAAATGCTGAGATTAAATCCCAGGACTGGCAAAAAAAAAAAAAAAAGAAAAGAAAAGAAAAAGAAAAAAAAAAAAGGCAACACAGTCTTGAGCCTTAATGAAGGCACAATCCAAATAGTTCTTTGTAGCACAAAGATCTATGTCTCTGTGCAAGTTGTGGGAGGACACGAAGCCTTTATAAAGCAGGGAGAAAGAATTCTGATGAACGCAAGGCACAGGAAACAACTACCTGGCGTACTGTGGATAGTCAGTTTGTTGATTGAATGAGAAATTTGGCTTTGATTTCCCTTGTCTTTGGAAGGATGCACATAGAAATCTGTTCCACCCTTTCATTCACCATTTCCACTGCTGCCATTCAAAATCAAAGGGCAAAGGACATCGGAGGGTTGAGTTTTCTGATTGTCGGGGTCATCTCTCAGGCACACTATACTCAGCCATATCAAAAATGCAATGCCACACATAATTGCACATGTAATATGGAATGGCTGGTGTGTCATCTATCCTTTCAAGAAGTGTATTCAAACAGACAGTTTCCTTGGGAAAAATCTGTCTTTCTGAAAAGGCAAGGTGAACACATGAGCATGCGCATGTGTATATCCAGAAACAGTGACTACACAATACTTTCTAGATGGGCAGCACTGCAAAAGCCTTTCAAAGCACCTTCAAAGTAATAATGAGCCAGATGGTAGTGGCTTAGGCCTGTAATTCTCTCTACTCAGAAGACTTGAGATCTAAATGGTTCAAAGCCAGCCCAGGCAGAAAAGTCCATGAGATTCTTAACTCCAATTAACCACCAAAAAGCTGGAGGTGGAGCCCTGGCGCAAGTGGCAGTGTTAACCTTACACACAAAAGCTCAGGAAGAGCACCCATGCCCTCATGCTAAGTCTTAGGACTGGTGCACGCGCGTGCACACACACACACACACACGTGCGCGCGCACACACACACACAAATGAAAATTCTCTTTTCTTTATGCATACATGATTAGTTGTGTGGAAAATGAAAGGAAAGTGATCAGGAAACAATTTAGGTTCATAGAGTTTACATTTTATATACTAGCTCTATCGGGCCAGGAGCTTGGCCTAGTGGTTAAAGTGCTTGCCTAGCATGCATGAAGACCCAGGTTCGATTCCTCGGTACCACATACATAGAAAAAAGCCAGAAGTGGTGCTGAGGCTCAAGTGGTAGAGCTCTAGCCTTGAGAAAGTCCAAGGACAGTGCTCAGGCCCTGAGCTTAAGCCCAGGACTGGGGAAAAAAAAAAAAAAAAAAGGAAACACAAGTAAGAGGACTGCAGTGGACTGCCCAGGAATAACAGGAGATCCTGTCTTAAAAATAACCAATGCAAAAAGTGGCTGGTGGAGTGGCTATTGTGGTAGAGTGCCTGCTTAAGCAAGAGTGAGACCCTGAGTTCAACCTCCAATACCACAAAAGCAAAGAAAAACAACAACAAAAATCCTGGAAAAAACAAAAATAAAAACCAACCCAATGTGTCAGTACATGGGTTTCTCTATAAATTAGTGTTTTCACTCAATGGTTCCTTGCTGGCCCTCCTGTGCTAGCAGAGAGCTATGTGCCTTTAGCTCCCCACTAATCCCAGGTTTAAAATAAGTGAAATCCTTTTCCTGTTTATCAGCCCACTAGAAGATTCCCTGTGTTAGGAATCTCGTTCTCAAAGCAGTAGTTCTTATCTTTTCCTGAGCCAAAAAGATGGTCTTCTTATAATACATCCCTTTTCAAACAATGTTATTTAAAATTAAAGTTCAATATAGGTTTGAAATATTAGACTCACAATCTAATTTAAATGAAGTGCCTTTAAATTTTGGAGGAAAACATTTCAATTAAATTAATTCCTAGAGATTCTATTTCTCTTTGATGACCATTAAAATACATCAAGACTAAGTGAAACTGTGGCTCAAGTGGTAGAGCACTAGTTTTGAACAAAAGAAGTTCAGAGAAAGAGTGTAGGCCCTGAGTTCAAGCTCCATAATCAGCAAAAAAACAAAACAAGACAAAGCAAAACAAAAAAACCAAAAAACATTTAGGCCGGGAGTTTGGCCTAGTGGTAGAGTGCTTGCCTAGTGTGCACCAAGACCCGGGTTTGACTCCTTGGTAGCACATTCATAGAAAAAAGCCAGAAATGATGATTATGGCTCAAGTGGCAGAGTGCTAGCCTTGAGGAAAAAAGCCCAAGGACAGTACTCAAGCTCTGAGTTCATGCCACAGGACTGGTAAAACAAACAAGCAAACAAACAAACATCAAGACTATCAACAGTCTCTTTCTTTTGGTAGTGTTATGTCCTTTGATGGTAACAGAAAACAAAACAAAACAACAATAACAACAACAAAAAAAAACCCTATCCTTTGCCTGGTTCGAGCTCAGGGCCTGAGCACTGTCCTTGGACTTTCTTGAGGCTAAAGCTCTACCACTTGAGCCTCAGCACCACTTTCAGCTTTTTTTTTTCTATGTATGTGGTGCTGAGGAATCGAACCTGGGTCTTTGTGCATGCTAGGCAAGCACTCTACCAACTAGGCTAAACTCCCAGCCCCTTAGGCCTATAATCCTAACTATGCAGGAGGCTGAGACCTACAGGACTACAGTTCAAAGCC
The DNA here is from genome assembly GCF_031878675.1 of Megascapheus bottae. Classification (NCBI taxonomy): domain Eukaryota; kingdom Metazoa; phylum Chordata; class Mammalia; order Rodentia; family Geomyidae; genus Megascapheus; species Megascapheus bottae. The sequence goes on from NC_143522.1 coordinate 17,215,686, forward strand.
AGCCAAGGAAGAAAAATTTGCTACACACAATCTCCAAAATAACCATCAAAAAGCAGCAATGGAGGACAATCACGAAGCAAAATCCTGTTCTTTGAACAGCACTAGAGTATAGTAAAAATTTCTGAAATATAACCTACAATCCTCAGATTTCAGCCTCCTGAGCTGCTAGAATTACAAGTGTGAGCCACTGGTGTTTGGCTGAGGACTCAAGAATTCTGATATTAGTTTATTATAATAATTCAAACATGCAATGATGTACATTGTAGATGTTTATCATGGCAATGTTTGGATCCCTGAAAAATTGTAAACAATCTAATGCTCAACAATGGAAAGCTTTTTATATAAATTGCTACATCCTTAAAATGGAATCCCTTGTTGCCATTAAGACAATGCTCTTGATGTATGTTTACTCCATGGAAATTGATCAAGGCATACTGCATTGAGTGGATAAAAATAAGAGTCTACAATCTGAATTCAGATTGCCTGCATTTCCATTGTGTACTGGCAGTTTACTAGTTAGTCATGTGATTTTGGGGCAATTTTAATTTCACTATGCTTCAGTTTTTCTACCAATGGTTATAGGACAATATTAAATACTATTTGGCAGACAAATAATATAAGTTCAGTGGTAAGTTGCTCTTACTATCAATAATAGGAAGGCATATTTATTATACAAAGTATACATGTGTTAGAAAGAATAAAAATGCAGTATTTTATAATGCTTTGGTGTTGAAAACAGATGTCTTAGTGGAGTATGAGGCATATAAAATTTTTTACATGTTTTCTTTCTTTTAAAAACAATTTTATCTTGGTCACAGGGCAAAACACACCCTTATTACAATTACAAATTAACCGAAAAACACAAGCAGCTTAATAGCAATCTGTTGAGAAGCAGCAATTATATCTTACCCAACAGGGCTATTCTATTACTGGTGAGGCCAGTGTTAGAAGCAATGAGGGGAAATAAAAGCCTGGCAAATTTTTTTTTCAATAAGAAATAAGCAAAAGTTAATTATCTTGACTACAAAGTTAACTATTACCCACAATTCCATTTTACTAACTCATTAAAATGAAACAAAAAATTAAACACTAGTTTAATTACCATCCTTCCACTTCCTACATCTAAATTGGTATGGCACTATGAGCTGCATTCATGCCTAAAAAAAGTCATTTATAGGCTGGGAGTTTGGCCTAGTGGTAAAGTGCTTGCCTAGCATGCACAAAGACCCAGGTTCAATTCTTCGGAACCACATACATATAAAAAAGCCAGAAGTGGTGCTATGGCTGAAGTGGTAGAGTGTTAACCTTGAGAAAACCCAAGGACAGTGCTCAGGCCCTCAGCCCAAGCCCAGGACTGGCAACAACAACAAAAAGTCATCTATAGGGCTGGGAGTTTGGCCTAGTGGTAGAGTGCTTGCCTAGCATGCACGAAGACCCGGGTTCGATTCCTCGGTACCACATACTTAGAAAAAGCCGGAAGTGGTGCTGAGGCTCAAGTGGTAGAGCTCTAGCCTTGAGAAAAATTCAAGGACAGTGCTCAGGCCCTGAGCTTAAGCCTAGGACTGGCAAAATAAAAAAAAAGTCATCTATAAAGATTAGGTTCTCCTCCGGGGGGCCGTGGCTCATACCTGCAATTCTAGCTACTTATTCGACTGAGATCTGATGATTACAGCTTGAATCTAGCCTGGGCAGGGAAGTCTGTTAACCATCAGAAAACCAGAAGTCGTGCTGTAGTTCAAGTGGTAGAGCACTAACCTTGAGCAAAGGAGCTCAGGAACAGCTACCAGGTTCTGAGTTCAAACCCCACTACTGACAAATAATTTTTTAAAAAGTGATATACTGCCGGGCATGGTGGCTCACACCTGTAATCCTAGCTACTCAGAAGGCTGAGATCTGAGAATCAAGGTTCAAAGCCAACCTGGGCACAAAAGAACCTGAGACTCTTATCTCCAATTAACCCCTAGAAAATGGGAAGTGGGGCCTAGCTCAAGGGTAGGGCAGTAGTCTTGAGCTGAAGAGCTCAAGAACAGCATCCAGGCCTAGTTCAAGCCCATAATCCACAAAAAAACAAAACAAAAATTAAAAAAAAAAAACTGGTGATAAGGGAGCATAACTACTTTAAGCACACTCAGCAATGTCCTTCTCTTTTCTATTTCACTGTCCTAAAACAGATAGTAGTGCTACTGTATTATAGATCACATTCAAAGTCTTTTTTTTTTTTTTTTGCCAGTCCTGGGCTTGAGCTCAGGGCCTGAAGACTGGGCTTTCTCAAGTCTAGAGCTCTACCACTTGAGCCACAGCACCACTTCTGTTTTTTTCTATGTATGTGGTACTGAGGAATCAAACCCAGGTCTTCATGAATGCTAAGCAGGCACTAGGCCAAACTTCTAGCCCTCAAAGTCTCATTCTTGTTGAACCCCAGAGATGGAGGAGGGGGAGGGTTCTGTAAATATAGTCAAGATTCAAGTGGGAGGGGAAATGCCTAGAGTGGAGTCGCTCATACATTATTGAACACGCTTGTGGATTTGTATACTGGGGCTGAAAAGAACAGGCATTCTGAGTCTCAATCAAGTCTGACTCACTTCCATTTTCCCCACTTTGCTAAGGTATAATATTGTTAGTTGCAGGGCTTGAAGAAGCTTTTTTGACATGCCAATCTCACCCACAGGAAGGTGAGGATACTTCCTAAAAACTGCAAGGACCTGCAGATTTTTTTTTTTACCTACACTACCCAACACTCATTTCTCTTTAAGTCAGCAACAATAACAACAAAACTACAACGTGTGTATGCAACAAGCTACTTGTTTCCAATCAAGTTTGGATTTGATAAGTTGATTTTATTTTAGTAGCTGTCTAACTCACTCTTAATTATCAAGATCAAAAGAGACATTCTTACAGACTGATGATGGATGCAGTTCATAAAAATATCAGCATATTGAGTTAAGAAAATCTTAGAAAAATAAGAAAACATTTGTTTAGCATCTTAATAGCCTGTAGAGATCTTGCTATACTCTGAAATCTTTCACAAAGTTTTCAGGTAATAAAAAGTTATTCCCAGATGACTTATTCACTCAGCATTCTCCTGACTTCCTACCACATGTCCTTTCACCATATATACATGAATGCGCAAATGTTCCTAGGTGGACACAGGCTCATAAAAGAAATGCTAGTTTAAGAATAGTTTGTAAGGCCAGGAGCATGGCCTAATGGTAGAGTGCTTGCTTAGTATGCACGAAGCCCTGGGTTTGAGTACTCAGTACCACATACACAGAAAAAGCAGAAGTGGTGTTGTGGCTCAAGTGGTAGAGCACTAGCCTTGAGAAAGCCCAAGGACAGTGCCCAGGCCCTGAGTTCAAGTCTCAGGACTAGCAAAAAAAAAAGAGAATTGTTTGTATTAATGCTGGGTTGATTTCCTGGCCCATACTAATCTCCACTGCCTATTTAGAGCCATGACAATATAGAGGAGGATAAACGTAACCTCTAGAATCAGAATGACCTGGCTCTGCTTACATGAATTCTCTTTTATTTCCCCCAGTCCTGGGCTTGAGCTTAGGGCCTGAGCCCTAGCCTTGGGCTTTTTCCTCAAAGCTAGCACTCTACCAACTTGAGCCTCAGCAACACTTCTGGCTTTTTCTATGTATGTGATACTGAGGAATTGAACCTGGATCTTCATGCGTGCTAGGCACTCTACCACTAGACTAAACTCCCATCCCTACATGAATACTCTTGAGTTCTGAATGTTACAATATCTACAATCTGGACTTTTCCTCTTGAATATCACTACTACTATTTTTTGCTTTCTAGAATGTTTTTAAAACTAGCTTTCTAATTCCTGAACAAATAATAGTTGTAGTTACTGCTATTGCCAAGGATAATGTAACCTTATCTCAGAACACCATTCTTTTTATGTACCTTTCTTAGATACACACGCCGTACCCAAGAATACACAGTAATGAACACGAGGAAGGGATCTTGACCTATTTCAGAGCCATCACTAACATTACAGCAAATGTTATGTCCATTTCTTTTCCACTCTTTATCTCCTATCTCCTTCACTTCTTCCCTTTCTCTTTAACACCCTCTCCTGTTGTCTCTTTTTTTTCTCTCTTTTCTTGAAAAGAGAGTAAATTCTATCCTTAACACACAAACACCCCCCTTCTGATATTCCTGACCATGTATAGAAGACCCTAACAAAGGCTTTATATGCTTTTCACTCTATGCTATTGGTAATCCTCTCCCTGAACTGACTCTTTGCTTGGTTACATGACCTTGTTTAATCAAAATTGAATTCGTATGCTATAAGCAGAAAGTTGAAAAGTGCTTGTCCATAGGAGGTTGTCCTTTTTTATTTTTTGCTGTGCTTGGACCCCTGAGGCCATTTTATGTGTGGCATTCCAGAGGTAAATAGCCATGTGAGAAATGACATGGTAACTAACAGGCAACTGATGGCAGACATGACTGAGTCCCTGAGATCATCTAAGTCACACAGGGCTTTGGGTTCAGTCTGATTTGCAGAATCACTCAAGAACAAATAATTGTTTCTTGTGTTGTACCCGAATTCCTAGAACCCCAAAAAGACCACCAGAGGCCACAGTCAAAGCTAAAAAGCAGGGGTCATTTTATTTACAAGTCTAGACTCGGGCCTCAGCGTTCCAACAGCCGGCAATGCTGAAAAGGCCCTGAGCAAGAACTTTACACTACTTTTTTTTTTTTTGCCAGTCCTGGGCTTTTGCTCAGGGCCTGAGCACTGTCCTTGGATTTTTCTCAAGGCTAGAGCTCTACCACTTGAGCCTCAGCACCACTTCCAGCTTTTTTCTATGTATGTGGTACCAAGGAATCGAGCCCGGGTATTTATGCATGCTAGGCAAGCACTTTAACCACTAGGCCAAACTCCCAGACCCTTTACACTGTTTTTATAGGGAAAGTACAATTACCTGATTGGCTATTTAACTCAAACCACTGGTCGAATCAGAGCTCAGGTGTCTAACCACTGAGCACCAAGCTGTTACCACCTGGGGTTCAAGTACATGGGCCCTAAACAAGGGGGGTAGGGGGTCATTCCCAGATCATGGAACAATCTTGGCACAACACTTGGAGCTACTAAATTTGGGGAGGATTTCTAACACACAGTAAAAGCTGATGTAGCAAATTCCCAAAACCTTAGTGTTCCACTTTTTTATTTTGGTCAGTCCTGGGGGCTTGAACTCTTGGCCTGGGTGCTGCCCTTGAGCTCTTCAGCTCAAATCTCCCACCCTACCCCTGATCCACAGCGCCACTTCTGGTTTTCTAGTAGTTAATTGGAGATAAGAGTCTCACAAACTTTAGTGCCTGGGCTGGTTTTGAACAGTGATCCTCAGATCTCAGCCTCCAGAGTAGCTAGGATTACAGGCATGAGCCACTATGCCTGGCTTCTGCTTTTCTTTCGATTTTATAAGCTACTAGATCTTTAGAACAAATTCCATTTGTAATGCCAGCTCCTTAGCAGCTAGGCAAGACAAATGAAAAAATTCTTGTGGCAACCTCCGGCAGATACAAATTCCTAGAACTCTCCAAATTTGTCTGGTTAATAAGTTAAAGTATTTTAGCTCTTTTGCTCCTCTCTACTTTCCTCTTCCTACAAGATGAACAGCTTTATTATTGCTTACGGAACATAAAAATCATACTATAAACTCTGTAAATTTGAGGGAGAATAGGTTTTTTTTTTTGGCTGGTCGTGGGACTTGGACTCTGGGCCTGGGCACTGTCCCTACAGCTCAAGCCTACCGCCCTACCCCAGGGCTTGGGCGTGGTCCCTGAGCTCTTCATCTTCAGCTCAAGGCTACTGCCCTACCCCTTACAGCTACAGTGTCACTTCCCGCTTTCTAGCTGTTAACTGGAGATAAGAGTCTTTAATGCCCATGCTGGCTTTGAACTGGGATCTGGAGATCTCAGCCTCTTGAGTAGGTAGGATTATAGGCGTGAGCCACTGCACTTGGCTCCTCCTCAAAGATTCTTATTGGAAAATTGCCACTGGTGGCCCAGTGAGCCTAGAAATAACCAAGTGGGAAGGAGACAGGCCCACTGTATTGTCAAATGGTTAAGATGATGGGCTTTACATTTCTATCTTGCCTGTAACATTTACTAGCTCTGTAGCTTGAGTAAGTTACTTAAACCAACAAGGCCTCAGCTCCTTCAAATGAAAACCAGAAATTATAAAAAATATCTACCCTTTAAGTTTGTTCCAGGACTGAATTCATGTACATGAAGTACATAGATAGAGAAAACATTCTATATTTGATATTATTATTTTTTTCCAGAGTCAGTGTTCTCTTGGGGGAAGATCTTAGAAAGATATCTGACATTGTGGACCTTTTGATAAAGCATGGAACAGTTGGTTTGTGTCATCTCTTGGCTCTACCAAAAGCTATATTACCTCACTATAACTGAATAATCATAATTTCAGTTCTAGTCCATAGGGTCATTTAGAAGCAAATATGAATCAAAATGTGAACAAGCTTCTCAACATTCAGTAGTGTACAATCGTTATACAATAAGTAGGCCTATAATTACTATTGAAATAGTGAACTAGTTTTAGGTTCCAAATAATTACTACCTTTCTTGTGCTATCTGAGGCTGTCCCAAGGGGGTAGTTACTACATCTTACAGATATATAACCACATAATTAGAAAACATTATTGGACTATTTATTTGCAGATATACTTAACCTAAACTTGTCTATACTAATATAGATCTGCAATGAGAATATAGATTACATTGTCTCAATGAGATATGGCCTTTTCAATAGTCTCTCCGAGACCATAAGTATTTCTGGGAAAGGAAAAAAAATGATGTAATGGAGAACAACAGAGGAAAGTGGGAATAACAAGAATACCTTCATATGTCTTTTTAGCTCAGAACTGACAGGCCCTACTTAAATTACTGTTCCACATCTGTAATGAGTTATATGCATGTGTCCCTCTAAAATTTATATACTGAAGCCTAACATCCATGTTAGAGAGCTTGAGGAACAGGTAAATTTGAGAAAGTGATTAACTCTGGAAGATTTAACACTTACATATGACACAGAACCTTTATAAAAAGAATTTAGGGAAGTGGTGAAGCTTTTTTGTCCTTCTGTCATTTCTGCCAAAGAGCTGAAGCCACCACGCTGGAAGTGGAGATGGTGGTACCTCATACACTGAACCTTGATTTTGGATGTTTCAGCTTCTGGAACTGTGAGAAATACATTTCTATTGCTTATAAATTACCAGGCTAAAGTACTTCGGACTAGGAGAATCTCCCTAGGACTACAAGCACGAGTATTCTTGTCTTAAGTGGAGCTTGAGTATTCTTGTTTCAGAGGAGCTAATGCTTTAATGGCTGTGTATGTCCATTTCAAACTGTATTGATTTTATAGATTTTTTCCAGTCACCAAGTTCTAAAATACATAATAATTCATTCCTACAAGCATCAGAAAGATAAAACTCCTTGACTTTGAATCGGTAAAATATCTGAAAGGTACAGAAACATATACAAACATACGTTAGTGGGGCCGGGAGTTTGGCCTAGTGGTAGAGTGCTTGCCTGGCATGCACGAAGACCCGGGTTCGATTCCTCGGTACCACATACATAGAAAAAAGCTGGAAGTGGTGCTGAGGCTCAAGTGGTAGAGCTCTAGCCTTGAGAAAGTCCAAGGACAGTGCTCAGGCCCTGAGCTCAAGCCCAGGACTGGCAAAAAAAAAAAAAAATACGTTACTTACATAGCCACTGTTTCTACCTCAGGATATTTCCTTCAAGCTATCTACTCTGCTCACACACATTCATAAACACATAACCTATAGGAATTACTCTGCAGATAGCATTTTAAAGCCTATATTTTGCTTGACACTTTGGAATAAGAATTTCCATAGGATAGTGTTCGAAACAGGACAATGAAAAGACAGTAAGAATAAGGTGTTATTGGCAATATCTAATCAAGTTATGAACATGTACATTAGGTATACTCCAAAGATTTGAAGGCTGACCATTAAAATATGTTAACTGTAAAACGTGTATGCAAGAGTTGGGAGCACACAGCAATAAAGTGTGATATTAGATAAAGGATGACTGATCTTCATGATTTGTTTTCATAGAGTAAATTTGATTCTTGTTGACATTTAAAGTCAGAGACTTCAATACACAGAGATGAGGTATTGGGACCAGGATTGTTTTCAAATCCAAAGCTTCTTGTCCAGCTGCAACACACCATGTAATTGTAGCTTTTGTGTCCAATATTGAGGGGACTTTCTAGGGATCAACTTTCATAACCTTCGCAAGCAAACACACAGATTGGCCCACTTCTCTGCATATGTGAGACAAGTCAAGAAAGGACATAAAGGTGGTACTGTTGACCTATCACTAAATAAGAAACTTAGTTATATTGTACAATACAAATTACAGAGGCTCACTTTTGAAGAGCATGTATTATCTGTCTGTCTGTCTCTCTCTCTCTGCTAGAGATTGAAGCCAGGGCCTTGTGCATGATAAGTACATGTTCTACACTGGAGTTATATCTCCAGTTGTAGTGTAAAAATTTCTATGCTTTATGAGCAGACATAAATCAGTATGAATTTGATAAGGGCTGTTATCAAAGAATAAATAGAATCCAAAAATATTTAGAGGAAGAATGTAAGTATCATGTTTAAAATCTCAAGACTCCTTAAGAAACTTAAAAGAGACACTTAAGTGTCAAGGGATATATAAGAGGACATGCAGATGTATACTATGTTCAGTATCAAAGGAAAAGTGATCTTTCCTGTGTGTGTTTTTCTTCTTCTATGTATTTAATTTATGATTAACGTCATTAACCCTTCAGAGACCATGTTAACTTCTAGAATGTATCCAGACCACTCTGGTACCTTCTAAAGTCTAACTGATCTTATCCGGAACGTCTAAAACGCTTGTCAGTTTCCATCTGTGTATCAATAACCAAACATTTTCTTTTTCTTTTTGGTAGGTCATAGGACTTAAACTCTGGGCCTGGACGCTGTCCCCGAGCTCTTTAGCTCAAAGTTACAGCCCTACCCGTTGAGCCACAGCACCACTTCTGGTTTTCTGGTAGTCAATTGGAGATAAGAGTCTAAAGACTTTAGTGCCTGATCTGTCTTTGAACTGTGATCCTCAGATTTCAGCCTCCTGAGTAGCTAGGATTACAGGTGTAAGCCACTGTGCCCAGGCAAAACATTCTTTTTTTTTTTTTTTTTGCCAGTCCTGGGCTTGAGCTTAGGGCCTGAGCACTGTCCTTAGACTTTCTCAAGGCTAGAGCTCTACCACTTGAGCCTCAGCACCACTTCTGGCTTTTTTCTATGTATGTGGTACCGAGGAATCGAACCCGGGTCTTCATGCATGCTAGGCAAGCACTTGAACCACTAGGCCAAACTCCCGGACCGGCAAAACATTCTTAAAGAAAAAAAAAATGTGCAGGGCATTGGTGGCTCATACGTGTAATCCTAGCTACTCAGGAGGCTGAGATCTGAGGATTGTGGTTCAAAGCCAGCCCAGGCACAAAAAGTCTGTGAGACTCTTATCTCCAATTAATCACCAGAAAACCAGAAGTGGTGCAGCGGCTCAACATGGTAGAGCATTAGCCTTGAGCTGAAGAGCTCAAGGAAGGACAGCACCCAAGCCCAGAGTTCAAGCCCCACAATCAACAAAAACAGAAAAAAGAAAAGAAAAAGAAGTGTTGGAGGGCTGTGGTAATTACATAGTATATCAAGGAGAACAATTAGGTCAGTGGAACAGCAGACTCAGAAGTAAGTAATTATGTAACAGTCTTATTCTGACATAGGTATTGTAAATTCAATGGAAATGGAGAAGTCTTCAATATGATGTTTTGCAACAACTGGATATTCACATTGAAAAGGGTAGTAGGCCTTCTTCTCTCTATATGTAGAATGATATTCTGAAATATACATATCAATATACAAATCGATATGAAAGCCAAAACCAGTTTCTTAAGAAAAAGAAAAGCAGCAAGACATGTGAAAGGGTATCAATGTATGTGCATTAATGCACCTTCTATATGGCAAATATCATGTAACCCTTTTATTAATTACAATAAAAATATAAAAAAAAGAAAAAGAAAAGCAGAAAATTGTACCCAGTTACAACTTAAAACATTCATAGAAGAAAAATGGAGTGCAAGATTACATTTATTCAATATTAACTGAACATATTCTACTTGTTACCAAGCAGTGTGACATGAGATGAGGATATGCAAGTAATTATCCAAGAACATGAAAGGTGACTGAGAGAATGGGAGAAAAAAAAGTACCTGTAAAGTCTAAACTCACATGTAAGAAACACAATTTACAGTAACTATACAGTACTCTACAGTAGCTCCCTAGCAGCATAAATAATTGGCATTAGTCATACTGACAACAAATGTTGTCTACTATAAACTTTTGTCATTCTCCAGAAAGGTCTGCCTCCCAAACACCAGCTCTAAATTTCTGAGGCTTAACTGTATGAGATGAGATTTTAAACTTATGATAACTTGCTGGCTTTTGACCTGCCTTTTTGATTTGAGCCCAAATAAACACCATGGCTATGCAGATAAATTGAAGCAGTATGAGAAAGTCAAAGACCAGGATGGGTAAAATCTGGACTGTGCTGGCCTCAACAACCATTCAAAAGCATGAGTGTTTGCCTTCTTAGTTTCTGCATAGCTCACGGCAGTACTCACCTTATTCAGCAACAGATTTTGAGGAAAGCAGTATGAAATCAGTTTGAGAGAGTCCAGTAAGCAAAGACCAAAATGGTAGATCTTTCCCTCTCTCCCTCCCCCCTTCTCTTTCTTTTGCCACTCCTGGGGCTTAAAATCAGTGCCTGAGCACTGTCCTTGGGCTTTCTCAAGGCTAGAGCTCTACCACTTGAGCCACAGCACCACTTCCAATTTTTTTTTCTATGTTTGTGGTACCCAAGGAATCGAACCCAGGTCTTTGTGCATGCTAGGCAAGCACTCTACCACTAGGCCAAACTCTCAGCCCAGAGGCTCTTTCTGTAGGGATGAGAAGGCTCAGTTGTGTCTGAGATTTTAATATAGATAATGGCATAGGCTTCCCCCCCCTTCTTGTGTTAAAGCAGATTAGAGTTGTTGAATATTAAGGAGTTCTAAAATAAGAGATGAGAATTTGTTTGCAAGGGTGACTGGCTCTTTATGACATTCCAGAGGAACTAGAATTATTAAAAGAGGTGTATGGCTACAATCCCAGAGACAAGGTGCCTATTTCTGCTGACCACATTGTTTTGTAGGTACATGAATTGACTTGACACAGATGGATGTTTGTATTATCTAATAAGTTCAGCAAAACAGCTCTATAAGAAGAATGACATGGGGAGAGAGTGTGGGCTTGCGATATACCACAAATAGGATGTGATGGTGTTAGGAAAGTTATTTAAGTCTGGAAGCCTCAGGTCCTTCATCTATGAAGTGAATGATGCCCTGTGGGAGGCTGTGATAGTCACAGACAATGTGGGTAAAGCAGCAGGCACAGTGTACTGCATAGAGTAGACACCTGATAAATGGTTGCATTTGCAACAATAATTAACATAATGTACTGCCATTAATGGTTTTGTAGGGGGATGGGGAACAAAGAGAAAGTGCATGCTATGAATTGTTTTTGTTGGATAGATGCCATATCAAATGGATTTTAGCCTGTTATATGGAATGAAGTCCAATGAGAGAAACAGAGAAGGAAAGACAGAATGAGGAAGGAGGGGGAGGAGAAGAGAGAGAAAAAGGGGAGAGGGGAGGGGAAAGGAAAAGAGACTTGAATTAGAATATAAAATAATATGTACTGAGTTGAGGACAAGGAAAAAGAAGGAAAGGTGTTCTCTCACACCCAAGAAACATTGTTACTAGACTGAATGTGCCTGAAGGAGGCTAAGGCTTCACTGTTTCATTTATTTTCTTTTACCCTGTTTGTAATCATCATTTTGTACTCTGTCAGTCTAATCAAATGGCTCCACCTAGCAGGCATCCAATTCATATTTACGAGATGTACACCCGAATCAAAGCACTGTACTTAACTTGCAGGTGGAGTTGATAGTAAACACAGGAAAAAGAAATCAGCCATAGGGCTGTGAGGACAGTGTCAAGCCAGAGCTCTCATGCACAGAAGTGCCCTTTGCCCAGGCAAATGAGTCACTACACTACCACACTGACATTGTCTCAAATCCATTCACAAGGATCATTGCCTAAACCAAGCAACAATCTCTAACAAATCTTGACAGGAAAGATCTGCCTCAGTTTGTTATCCTATCCCCCTATGAATCCATCAGAGTCATGAAATAATTGCACTGTCTCATTCTGAACTAGGTATTCTACATAAATTTGATGGATAAATCCCCCGGACAACCCTACGAGAGGATTTATGGTCTGTATGAAGAAAACGAACTTCACAGAGCCTGAGTTTCTGTTATAGTCAAAAATCGACTTCAAGTAGAACATACAAATTCAAATTCAGTGAAGTTCGCATGTCCTAGCGCATGCCTCATAAATGTTCACAGGTGAGCACAGCACACAACCATGACTGGTAATCAACAAGATCCCTTGTGCTTCTTTCCAGTAACTCTCCCCCCAACCCCAGGGTAACAATAATCCTGACTTCTAGGCAATTGTATGAGCTTTGCCCAGAACATTCTAACCTATCTGAATTGATTATTCTGTTGAAGTCCTACTTTTCTTGTTTGTGTCATCCATTTAGAATGTCCCAATACTCTTTGTAAAGTCAACTAGTGTTTTATATATCTTTTCTAATTATGATTATAAACTCCACAAAGCTAGGCTGGTATTCAGGTTGAGTGTCTCTTATTTAAAATGCTTGGGATCAGGAATATTTTGAGTTTGGGGCCCCTCCTTCCAACTTTGGAATATTTATAAATATAAAAATGAGATATCTGCCAGGTGTGGTGGCTCATGCCTGTAATCCTAGCTACTCAGGAGGCTGAGATCTGAGAATGAAGGTTCAAAGCCAGCCTTGGCACAAAGAGACCAGAGACTCTAATCTCCAATTAAGTACTAGAAAACGGAAGTGGGTCTTGGCTCAAGGGTAGGGTGGTATCCTTGAGCTGAGGAGCTCAGGGACAATGCCTAGGCACAGGGATAGGGTGGTAGCCTTGAGCTGAAGAGTTTAGGGACTGGGACCAGGTCAAGTTCAAGACCCATGACTCACACACACACAAAAAAGAGGTATCTTAGATATGGGTTTCAAGTCTAAGCAAAAAACTTTCATTTCACATACATTTTATATATGAAGCCTGAAGGTAATTTGATATAATATTTCAAATACTTGGGACATGAAGTCAGGTATGAAATTCCTTCCCTGTAGAGTCAAGACAGGATCCAATGCTCAGGACTTGAAAGTATTTCAGATTTCATACATTTAGTTTAGGGATGGCTGACCTGGGTTTTCTTACAGTCCCCTTGCACAGTTTTGGGTTTTTTTTTTTGTCCTTGGACTTTCTCAAGGCTAGCACTCTACCACTTGAGCCTCAGCACCACTTCTGGCTTTTTTTTTTTTTTTTTGCTATGTGTGTGGGTGCCGAGGAATGGAACCCGGGTCTTTGTGCATGCTAGGCAAGCACTCTACCACTAGGCCAAACTCCCGGCCCCCCCTTGCACATTTTACATGGACGTTATTACTGAGCAATATATGTACTGTACCCAAGAATGACTTTCTGCTATGCTGTTTTAAGCACTTTTTGTATTTTATCTCACTTAATACTTCTAATAGCACAATGAAATAGGTACTACCATTATCACCTTCAAAGGATGACAACACACAGCTAGGGAGGGATGAAATTAAGGCTCAATCCTAGACCTTGTTACTTTACTTACTTGTAACTCAGCCTCTCGCCCTTTTGCAGTTTGAACCCAGGGCCTTATGCCTGTGTGCTAGACAGGAGTGAGACTGCTGAGCTATACCTCCAGCAGTGTTTTTAGATTACACTTTTGCTTTCCACTTGACAATCTGAACTGCAATCCTCCTACTACAGGCTTCACATTCATCCCACCCTGTTTAGCTTCCCTTGTAAGGCCTAAATTAATTTTGAAGTTTGATGAACTTCAGTAAAAAGTTATTGTTAAGCAGTCTCCATTTTGTAAAGTTCTGAGAAATCCCCTAACTGCCTCTTCTCAGGAAAACTGCAAGATGCTCCATCAGCTATTTACTCAGAGATTTAACAAGGACATTCAAAATTAATCTCTAGGACAGCAACTGTGTTCCACAGCTAGCAAGGACACCTAAAACTAAACTTCTGCGGGTAAACTATAACATCAAAACCGGTAAGGAATTGTGGAATGTCCCTATGTAAAGGTTAACTAAAACATGAGGCTGTGAAAATGAAAACTAAAACTTGTTTATTCTGTACTTTAAAAGCTGTGCTAATTCTGTACTTGGGGCCTCTAAGCATCACTGGTTTGTTGGAGGACCAAGCTCGAGCTTGTTAATAAATGGCTCTTTGTGGCTTGCATTGGTCGTGGACTCTGGTGGTCTTTCAGGGGGATTGTAAACTTTGGGCACAACACCCTCTATAGAGACCGTCCTAAGGACTTCTCTGCCTGGCTCTTCTGGTACGACAATCCCCAATCTCAGCCTCCTAAATATCTTGGGGACAAGTATATGACACACACTTCCAGCTATGGGTTGAGGATTAGTCTCATGAACTCTTCTTCCCTGGTGGGTCTCAAACTTTGATCCTTACATTTTTAGCCTCCCAATTTGCTAGGACTGCAGGCTTTCCTTTTCTTTTTATAAACTTTTTGTTGTTGTTGTTGCTATTGAAAATATAAATCGGAGGCTAGGATTTTGGCCTAGTGGTAGAGTGCTTGCCTATCATGCATGAAGACTCAGGTTCAATTCCTTGAAGTGGTGTTGTAGCTCAAGTGCTAGAGCTCTAACCCCGAGAAAGTCCAAGGACAGTGGTCAGGGCCCTGAGTTCAAGGCCCAGGACTGGTAAAAGTAAAATAAAATAAATAAAAGTATAAAGCAAGTTGGGTGAGGTGGCTCACACCTATAATATAGGCTACTCAGGAGGGTGAGATCTGAGAAGGCTCAAAGTCAGCCCGGGCACAAAAGGACCCGAGACTCTTATCTCCAATTAACATCCAAGAATGTGTGTGTGTGTGTGTGTGTGTGTGTGTGTGTGTGTGTGTGCACATGTGTGTGTATTTGCCACAAGTCTACACTGGTGAGCTGTGTATATTGCGTTGGTGTAGTTATAATCGACATATCTGGATTGCATCTTGGAAACATTTACAGATGGGTTCTTCACTGTGATCTGATGGTGACAAATCATTCCTTGAAGTTAACTGGGTGAACTTCTTCAAAACTTGAGTCAAGGCTGATAATTTTTTTAAGGTAGATACCATATATAAGGAACATGGTCTTTAGAGCTAGAAATCTGAATTTGACTAACTCTTGCTGAATGCAATCTTTGGATACAAGGCTGTACAATTTAGCTTTAATTTTCTAACCCATCAGGAAGTGACTAATAGTCTATCTCCTGTACATGGTTGATAAATGATACAATGTATTGAAAGTATTATATCTTTAGCTACTACTATTATGATAAAGAAAATGGCTTCTATCAATTATTAATGTCTTTCAAATTGGTCCAAAAGGACTTCCCAAATGGAAATTTAGTATTGTTACTGTCAGTAGTCCCTGTCAAGATTTATACTCTTTCTAGATTCATCAATCTAGCTCAGACTCAGAAAATTAGTTTTATAAGAATTTTGAGTAGATGAAAACACAATTATAGAACTCATGAGCTAAAGTTTTTTTTAGGGCATTTACTTATTTACATGAAGGTGGAGGGGACTGACTGGAATATGTTGTATACATATTATATACATGTATTTCACAATATGATCTCTTTCTATAGCTAATTAAAAAATATATGCCACAGCAAGACTAGACACTATGTTGAAAATGAATTTGTTGAAAATGCAACTTGTAAAGAAGTTCAGAAGGCAAAAAAACTGGGAGAAAATGAGAGAACAGGTGATACTATTCAAAAAGAAATGTACTTGTTACCTGACTTATGTAGGTGTAACCCATCTGCAAATCATCTTAACAATATAATAAAATAAAAATGAGCTGATTTGCCAGGATAAACTTCAACTAATTGCTGAATTTAATTCAGTTAAATGGCTGTGCTTAGTAGGAATTGTCATTTAAATGCCAAATAATTATGTACATTAAATTTCACTGACTCCTATAATGTAAGCCAAGGCAATAAAGAAGCTGTTTTAAGGGCAGGGAACATGGCCTAGCGGTAGAGTGCTCACCTAGCATGGACCAAGCCCTGGGGTTCAATTCATCAGTACCACATGCACAGAAAAAGCCGGACATGGTGCTGTGTGGCTCAAGTGGTAGAGGGCTAGCCTGGGAAAGCTTAAGGACAGTGCCCTGAGTTCAAGCCCCAGGATGGCAAGGGGCGGGGAGAGAAATATATATGTCCTGCCTTCAAGAAAGAAAAAGCAGCCAGTGGTGCTAATGCCTGAAATCCTAGCTAGTCAAGAGATTGAGATCTGAGGATCAAGGTCAAAGCCAGCCCAGGCACAAAAGGACCTGAGACTCTTATCTCCAGTTAACCTCTAGAAAATGGGAAATGGGGCTTGGCTCAAGGGTAAGGTGGTAGCCTTGAGCTTAAGAGGCTGAAGAGCTCAGGAACAATGCCCAGGCCCAGTTCACGATCCATGACTAACACAAACACACAGAAAGAAAGAAAGAAAGAAAGAAAGAAAGAAAGAAAGAAAGAAAGAAAGAAAGAAAGAAAGAAAGAAAGAAAGAAAGAAAGAGCAAACAAAGAAACAGTCATCTTTCTCTGTGTGTGTGAGTGTGTGTGTGTGTGTGTGTGTGCGTGTGCAGTCTTGAGGCTTGAACTCAGGACCTGGACTCTGATTCTGAGCTGTTTTGTTCAAGGCTAGCACTCTACCACTTGACCCACAGTTCCACTTATAGCATTTTTTTTTCATTTGTACTTAATTGGAAATACGTTTCATGGGATTTCCTGTCTAGGCTGACTTCCAACTGCAATCTATAGACTCAGCCTCCTGAGTAGCTAGGATTCTAGATGTGAGCACTGGCATCTAGTAACTATCTTTTTCTCCTTCCCCTTCTAGTCCTTCAAAGCCATATTCTGCTTATCCATATATACAATTATGTGTATAGTATATGTATATATATATTTATACACAATGTGATCATAGCTTTTCCTTCCTCCTATTTCATTGTTCTTTCCAACATCTTCTGTTCCATTCTCCACCCCGCCCACCCCTCCCCCAGTATCTTCTTTACCTGATTAATATCAGGCATGATTCAAAAAGGAATAGATATTTAACTATCTTCTAGGAAATGAATTTAAGTTTTAGGCTCACTTTCCTTTTTTCTCCAAGTCCTTTATGTATCCTTGCTGTTTAGCTCAAATTCTAGCCCAAACCTGCCACAAGAACTAATACTTGCTCTATACAAAACACTCAAAGGATATCAGTGATACCATTTGGCTTCATTGTGGAAAGCAGAGAGGTAGTCATAGAACCATTTGGCACTTATAGGAAAATACTTTTAAAAAGTCAAACAGCAGATTGAGTGTCAAACTTTCCGAGCTAGCCAACCTCACAGGAGTTTTGGGATTGTAAGGAAAGGATGTGAATCACTGGACCCGGAAAGAGGACACAGGAAGAGGAACAGAGCTTTCCTGTCCATCTTTCCTGTGAAAGGGCTGTCAGGGCCATGCAAACAGCCAGGGTTCTGAGTTTCTCTAGCCCTTGTTTCCTAACTACAAAATTGGGGTAAAAGTTGAATATCAAAGAAGATAATATATGTACAAAGCACATAAAGGACTTTAGAGCCTGGCATGTAGTAAGTACTCAGAAACATTAGTCATAATTAGCTTGTTAACAACTTGAATAGTTATCAAGAAGCCAATTAGATGTCTCAATTCTATAGAAGCTAATGTTTACCACTGGTTCGTAAATTTCCCACTGCTGATACAGTTCACCAGCGTGTGGGGAGGACTGGTTTGCCACGGAGGCCTGTCTGTCTGAAGTTCTGCATAACCTTGACTGTTCATAGGCTGGAACTAAGTGATTCATGATGAACAGTTCACAAATACTGTCTTGTTATTACCACAGAGAGTGCAAGAGAAAAAGAGTATAACAAGTAGGCACATGTGAAAATGGCAGCTGTCCTGGTAATGACTTATCTGATAGTTCTACCTGTATACACTTCCATTTTAACCTTAATTCATATGTTGTGCCTTTCACTTATGTATCATGCAGAGCAATGTGATATTCTTCATTCTTTCTGGTTCAAGGAGGGTGGCTTACATGATTGACTTTCACCATAAAAACTAGAATAGCTGGGCGTGGCGACCCACACCTGTAGTCCTACCTACTCAGGAGGCTGAGATCTGAGGATCATGGTTCAAAGCCAGCCCAGGCACTAAAAACTTATCTCCAATTAGCCACTAGAAAATGGGAAGTGGGGCTGTGGTTCAAGTGGTAGGGCAATAGCCTTGAGCTAAAGAGCTCAAGGACAGCACCCAGCCCCATGACTGACCAAAAAAAAAAAAGTAGAAGACTATAAAACATTATTAGAGCATGATGGATTTGTTGTCTTTAAACAGAGTAATTTCCCTGTCATTTGACAGCCCCCTCACTGTCAAATGAAGCTCCAGGAATGAACTGAATTCTCTGGTGGCAGGACAGGTCTTCCAACTATAATTCAGGGTCACATATGTTCTCCTTGCCTGTTGCTTTTCCAAAGTTGCCAGGACATAAAACAATTTCAGAACTACTGTTCTGAATGTCATCTGAATGGAGGATTCCCAAATGAAATACCACTACCTTTGGCCAAGCCTCTTCCTGTCTTTACCTCTGACTCCATGGGAAATACACTTGTATTATTCAAAGGAAGCAGTGAGGACAAAAATGAATAGCTCCTGGTTGTTCCCCTGCCCCCCCCACCCCCCTGAAGGGTAACTTTCCAACAGATTTTGTATTCTTCTATATGCAATCCTGATAAAACAGAGTAAGGCTCTTGAATTCCATAGGATATAGGAGACTGGCTTCATATACACATTTCACAGAGTGGTAGAACACTAACCTTGAGCTGAACAGTGCAGAGACGATATTTCTTTTTTTTTTGCCAGTCCTGGGCTTGAGCTCAGGGCCTGAGCACTGTCCTTGGACAGTGCTAGAGCTCTACCACTTGAACCTCAGCACCACTTCCGGCTTTTTTCTATGTATGTGGTACCGAGGAATCGAACCTGGGTCTTCATGCATGCTAGGCAAGCACTTTAACCATTAGGCCAAACTCCCGGCCCATCAGAGACAATATTTCTGCCCAGAGTTCAAACCCCATGACTGACAAAGAAAAAACAAAAAAAAAGAAAGAATTTCAGAGGACCCTCGCCTGCTACAGCAACAAGAAAGTGTTAGGGTACAAGATAACTAATTTAACCACTAGTTGAGTCTGTGTAATCCTCAAAAGTAAATTTAAAAAATTATACATATAAATGAGAAGATACAGAAGTACTGGAGAAAAAAATATTGAAATGCAATAGCATTTGATCAAACTATGATTCAGCAAATTCTACAACTATCTAGACTTGACTAAATGTTTCAATTAATAGGTAACCTTTTTTATAGATTAGATCCAACATTTGACATCGCTTTTGTTTAAAACTCACAATAACGATTATAAACTTATCAAGGGCAGTATGCTTTCCATGAGATTTCACTATGTTACATAGTACTGTGAAGCAAATATGATTTCTCCCATTTTATTGATAATGACAATGAGACTTGACAACTTCTTTGGGGGAACATTTGACACCCAATTTCTATTTCTACAGAACCAGGAAAAACAAGTATTTAGGGCAAAGAATAAGGAAAGGTTATTTTAGTGGACAAACCAAATAAAGTGCTCTTATTAGAAGACCAGGTTGGTCTAGCTGGCTAGCACTCTTGTATCCAGCTCATCTGAATTTTGTCTCTCTAAGTGGAATACAATCCCCTGTGGACAAGGATTTGAAAGTACTTTCTTAATGATGTAACCTCAGCGTCTACAAAATTGCTGTGGGATCAATGGGAGTATCTCAATGAAATCCCTTTGTACAATTAATTTAAAAAGTAAACAAGAAAGAAGTTTGCTTTGTAAAGAATTTTGCCCAAATGTTTCCCTAACACTAATCCCCAAAGAGGCAGATCCCTAGTGTTTGCTTATACCAAGTTTCTCAGGAGCTGTCAGGGGACATGGAATAGAAAAGTACCTTTGTTCTGTGTATTTTTGTAAACAAATAAGGAGCAGCCAGCCTGTTCATTGAGGTAAAGTATATGGACCCATGGCTTTGCTACTTGTCAACTTAACACAATTAGTTCCAGGTCTGTGGGTAAAATGGCAAACCACATTGGCTTCCTAAGCGGATAAATGAGAGAGAGAGAGAGAGAGAGGAGGAGAGAGAGAGAGAGAGAGGAGAGAGAGAGAGAGAGAGAGAGAGAGAGAGAGAGAGAGAGAGAGAGAGAGAGAGAGAGAGAGAGAGAGAGAGAGAGAGAGAGAGGAGAGAGGAGAGAGAGAGAGAGAGAGAGAGAGAGAGAGAGAGAGAGAGAGAGAGAGAGAGAGAGAGAGAGAGAGAGAGAGAGAGGGGCGCGTGTGCATGTGCACTCAAACAGGAATTTGTAAGTACTTGTAGTACCTGAAGATTGAACTCAGGGTCTTCTATTTACTAGGCAGATACTCTATTCAATTCCTTTGTATGCTGGTTAGTTTGGGAGGTAAGGTCTCTCTTTATGTTTGGGCCAGCCTGGGTTTCTACCCTCCTACTTGTGCTTCCCTTTGTAGGAGCTGGTGATGACAGACACATGTCAACACAACCAATCATTACCTGAAATGGTGTCTTGATAATTAGCCTCTCAACACATATATAACATATACAGACCTTGAACCATGATCCCTATCTCACAAGTATCTAGGATTACAGGCTTAGGACCCACTACTGGCTATTTTGGCTTTCTAAAGCTTGAGATTTCACAATTTCTTTCTTTCTTTCTTTCTTTCTTTCTTTCTTTCTTTCTTTCTTTCCTTCCTTTCTTCTTCTTTTTTTTTTTTTTTGTGGGTCATGGGGCTTGAACTCGGCCTGGGCACTGTCCCTGAGCTCTTCAGCTCAAGGCCCACTTGAGCCAAGCCCCACTTCCCATTTTCTAGAGATTAACTGGAGATAAGAGTCTCATCTCAGGTCCTTTCGTGCCCGGCCAGCTTTGAACTTTGATCCTGAGATCTTAGTCTCCTGAGTAGTTAGGATTACAGGCGTGAGCCACCACACACAATTTCTGTTGAAACAAATCTCTCTGTCAGTCCCCTAAGTTATTTCTATAAATTGCAATCTCAATAAGACCAAAAGGAGTCCTATCTTGTAATACGGTCTAATCTCCCCGAAGGCTTCCTGTTCTGGCTGATGAATAGCCATCATACCTCCAGCCTAAGGGATTCTCCCTCTGCCCTCTCTTCCTCAGTACCATATACATAGAAAAAAGCCAGAAGTGGTGCTGTGGCTCAAGTGGTAGAGCTCTAGCCTTGAGAAAACCCAAGGACAGTGTTCATGCCCTGAGCCCAAGGCCAGGACTGGCAAAAAAAGAAAAAGAAACATGTCCTTACTTGTAAAACCCAGCAGACAAAATAGAATAGCCCTTATGGGCAAAACTAATTTTCCTCTTCCTTTTTGTCTAGACTTCCATTCTATGTACTTTTCAATAAACTTTTTCAAGGCCTTACCTCACTTCACAGATTCTTCCATAAAAGGTGATCAGTCCAATCAAAGAAAAGAAAAGTCTACCTATTGACCAGGTCAACTGTAAGAATTTGGGGATTTTGCTTTAATTTCCTGTAGCACACAGTATTTTAGATATGGGATATGGGAGCTAAAGGAAGAAAAGAATTGCAGAGAAAACAAACTTTATATGATTCTTGGACCCTCCATAAAGCCTGAATTAGCCAAGCTTTGGTCATTTACCTGAACATGGTGCTAAGTAGCTTTTCCATAGAGACAACAGTGAAAAAGCAGATGGTGTATGAGACAAGACAGAATTTAAAATACACATCATAAAATAGATAATAACAAACTGAAACAAGGATGGTGAAGTAAACTAAACTAAATGGAAATCTTAAGGAACCCAGACCTGCAGTCCTTACCCAGCCTGAAGATCAGAGAAGCCTTCCCAGGGGAAGCAACAGAGATTTAAGTATAAATAAGGGTTGGATAGACACACAAACAGGGTTGTCTAGCGCTTTGTAAATCAAATTTCAGTAAATTCAATATTTTAAAAACGAAGTATGGAGAGACGTGAGAAAAATTCTGGAAATCTTCAGGTCTTTCATTTTACATATAATGGAATTAATATCCCCAGATGAGCTGCCAAAGCCACTCTTAGCAGGGACTAGTCTGGGCTTTTGGCTTCCAGCTCAGTGCCTTTCACTATATAGCAAAGGAAAGTTTCAGAGAATACTAGAGATTTCAATTTTGTAATGATGAGTTTAGGTTGGGCATAACACACTTTCAAAACTCAACTTTTTAAACAAAAATACATTGCTGCTTCCAAAGAATGGCTCAGGGCTGGGAGCATAGCCTAGTGGTAGAATGCTCGCCTCGCATTCACAAAGCCCTTGTACCACATACACGAAAAGCCAAAAGTGGTGCTGTGACTCAAGTGGAAGAGCAAAAAGTGTCCAAGAACAGTGCCCAGGCCTGAATTCAAGTGCCAGGGCTGGTCCCCCCCCCCCAAAAGAATGGCTCAAAATGTCATTTTGACCAACACATATTTATAAACCAGAAATAAAGAGTAAACCAGGCAGACCTTTCTGTCTGATGTCTATGTGCAAAGTGAAATAAGTTGAAATAAGTTGTTACAGTACTATGGTTAGTATATCTATCACCAGAGTTTTAGGGCAAGAGCCCTGTCTCCCAAAAGACTGGGCATTGCTATCAGTCCCAAAAGAGAGAAAAGAAAGGAAAGTTAGAAATTTGATCCATCTTCCCTGTATGGAGGTGAGCCTTATGATTAAACAGAGGTAGAAGGACAGCAGCTGGTAGCTCAGGTCTGTAATCCTAGCTACTCAGAATGCTGACATGTAAGGATGATGGCTTTAAGCCATTTTATGCAGAAAAATCTTCAAGACTATTATTTCTGATTAGCCAGCAAAATGTGGTGGAGGTGTGTTAAGTGGCAGGGCACCACTCCTGAGTAAAATGTCAAGCTAGTGCCCACAGCCCTGAGCTTAAACCCCACTGGTACTCACGTGCACATACACAATTGTGGAGGAAATGAGGCATGGGACAGAGAGTTATGCATACTTAAGTAGTGTTGGCCAAAGGTGTGGTGTCTGGCAGACATTATCTCAGGATTGGTCGGACAGGGCCCTCTCAAGAAAAGAAAGTCAAGTCTGTCTGGAAGGATGCATTCAACACTATTCATAAGATGTTTTTCCATTAGTCCTGTTCTCCTCCCCCCCTACAAATGAAATCAGTGATGACTATAAAAGAAAATGGCTTATAGCAAAGGTGACAGATGCAAAATGGAGGCAGAGATTGCTGAGTTCTTATCCTACTTTAACTTCAGGACTGAGTAAGGCTTCTATGCTTTTCAGCTAAAAGCAATTTTAATCCAAAGTGACTATATATAACTTTTATCCATTTATCCCAGAAGAACTTCAATTAACTCCAGACTGATTATTACCACACCTGAGCTTTCCTGGTCCTTCAGAGAGGTAAGCAGGAACCTTTGAGGAAATGGCCTGGTACTTTAAAGTGATTATGAAGCCTCCTGGGAACTTACTACTGCTTAGTAACTTTCCTATTTTCTTTCTTTTTTTGGGGGGGGCAGGGAGGTTGAACTTGGCCTGGGCGCTGAGCTCTTTAGCTCATGGCTATGGTCCTACCCCTAAGCCTTAGCATTGTCTCCCTGTGCTCTTCAGCTCAAGGCTACCACCCTACCCTTGAGCCAAGCCCCACTTCCCATTTTTTAGGGGTTAATTGGAGATTAGAGTCTCAGGTCCTTTTGTGTTATGTTTGGTTTTGAACCTTGATCCTCAGATCTCAGCCTCCTAAGTAGCTAGGATTACAGGTGTGAGCCACTGCTTCCAGCAACCTATTTTGTTTTATTTTTTATTTATTTACTTTTGCCAGTCCTGGGCTTAAGCTCAGTGCCTGAGGACTGTCCTTGGACTTTCTCAAGGCTAGAACTCTACCACTTGAGTCTCAGCACCACTTCTGGCTTTTTCTAAGTATATGGTACCAAGGAATCGAGCCCGGGTCTTTGTGCATGCTAGGCAAGCACTCTACCACTAGGCCAAACTCCCAGCCCCCTATTTTATTTTAACAACAACACTATACCAAGTAAAAAAAAGCACTTCTGAGGGTTGGGAGTTTGGCCTAGTGGTAGAGTGCTTGCCTAGCATGCACGAAGACCTGGGTTTAATTCTTTGGTACCACATACATAGAAAAAAGCAGGAAGTGGTCCTGAGGCTCAAGTGGTAGAGCTCTAGCCTTGAGAAAGTCCAAAGACAGTGCTCAGGCCCTGAGCTCAAGCCCACGACTGGCAAAAAAAAAAAAGAAAGAAAGAAAGAAAGAAAGAAAGAAAGCCCTCCCATCTTCCACTATTGCTTAGCTTTTCTTCTCATAAAACAAAGTAAGAACAGGGTTGGTGGAAGGCTTGGTAAAAGCAGAGGAAAAATCCTCATCTGGTCCATTGTGATACCTGCAAACTTAGAAGCCAATAATGGTGACAATCCAAGAGTCTTTACTATTACTGAGATTAAAAAAACCAACCAAACAATAATAGTATAAAGTTTTCCAAATGTACCCTGGCATGAGATGCCTCATGAAGAAGGAAGGAAATGACTTCATTAATTTCAAATTAAACCTTCCCTACCTTATATCTCTTTTCAAAGGACAAAAGACTAGAAATATCACTTCAGTGAAAAAAAAAAAAAAAACCTCTTTATCTTTGCATGATTCTTAGCCCCTGCCTATATTAATCCCCTTGTCTCTGCAAAGAAACTGCTTCATGTAAACATCACAGGAAAAAAAAAATAAGAGTTGTATCCTAGACAATGAAGTCAGTCACTTATACTAAGGCATTTCTAGGAGGCAGGGGACAAAGCTGGCAGAATTTTCTACCTGTTGCTATAGTAGCAGAAAGAATGTGATTTAAGCAACTCTGCAGAGATCCATATCCAAATCCCTCCAGCTCTTGAAGAGAACATTAACCCTTCACTGTCCTTTCTTGGGAACAGAAATACCTGGAACAAATTCCAGTTTTTCTTAGAGCTGGATGTCACTGCCACAACTTCACTCATTCTTTCATTCATTCATTGCTAATTTACTTAGATTTTATTTGGTTGGTTCCTAGTCTTTATTGACAAATAAGGCAGACATTCTTGGTACTGAGCAAAGAAGGAGGATATTAAATTATTGCTTAAGTAACTATACATTATGGAGCAGCAGCATATATGGGAAACAGGAAGTTTGTAAAAAAAAAAGTCACTGTAAAGATAACAACCTATCCAAGATAACAAGCTTATCCTTTAATTATAGCAGACTATATTCTGAATCACACAATTATTTGATTGCTGGCATATATTAATTTGACAATACCAGGAGAAATACCTGCTCTGGTACTATCACATTTCCTACCAAGTATTATTAGTTCAAATGAGTTCTTTCATCAAACCAAGTTGTCTACAGTAAGTAGAAATAGCATAATGTTTCAGGAAATGACTGCACAAGACTGGACAAATGTGAGGCTGTAATTCTTAATTTAATGTTATCAGGCAATAGAAATAGCAAGTAGGACTCAGAAAGTACAGAAAAAAACGGCACAGTCACAGGGACCTGAGGAAACCTCTAAGACACTCTGGCCTCCACTCCAATTTATTGTTATGGTCAAGGAAGTAATGAAGAAACATCATGGACTACAGTTTAGAAATTATCAAGATTCAGCTTTCTTTCCGCTCTGCTATATAGTTTTGGAAGTTCCCATCTTGAAAAAGCACGTCCTTGTTTCCCATATAGCATTGGTGTAAGGAAATCAGATTCACCACCCCATTCCCGTCAAAGGATAAACTTACTAGGTAATGAGATTCCAATAAGCTTTGATGAAAAAGGCAGCAGCAATCAGATTGTTAACCAAAAGGTGAGAAAATGAGAAGGCTAGTCGCAAAACATGATCTCAGCATGGTTACCTAATCCTTTGTAGTCTGGTTTTCTCAGAGGTAAATGTGATATTCCATATAGATCTATAGAATATTCAGTAGCAGAGCTTGTAAATCAGTGGCCTGAAGTAAAATATTCCTTAAAATAAGCATAATTAACCAAATAGAGGGGTTTTACGGTGACGTTTGCATAGAGGCATCTTATGTACAAATTCGCCCCCTTTTATATTATTCTCTTAACCTGTCACCTTCCTTATCTTTTGACAGTTTTTAGTGGGTTTCATTGTTATATACACACATCCACAAAAAGACATTTGTCTAAACCTCTTTTACCCTTTGCAATGTTGGGCCAGTGGTTCAGACTAGCTAGAAATTGGCTAGTTTCTTTTTCACCTGAGAAACCCAACAAAGGGATGTCATATAAGTAATAACCCAATCCTGATTAACACCCTTCCTTGAACTGGGCAGTAGACAGCCATTGTTAAAAGAGGAGAATATATAGAAGCTTCTCTTTGCTGCTTCCAATCTTGGAGTCTTCATTAAAAGCCAGTATAGTGGACTCGAGCCTTAAAGTCCAGAAGCCAGAAAACGCACTCAATATAGTCAGAAAACAGGCCAGAGATGACAGAAACAATAGATACATTACCAACAGGCCAATTCAACTTCAATGGAGAGCTGAACTGGGACACTATGGTGACCGGAGAACAGCAAAGAGCCAGGACACAGGACCCAAAAGTGGAGAAAGTGGAGGTTCCTAACTGGTGCAATGGCGCTATGCTGGTTCAGACTTAGACTCAGGGTAGGAGGCAGGGTCACAGGAAGCTCCCAGTCTCAAGTACTGGACTGACAAGGCCTAGTAACCTATCATTCAAGTGCTCACCCCAGTCTCCAGAGATGCAGGCACCATCCATTACCTGAGGGAGGAGATTTGGCCCCCTAGCACCAGGAGGAAAAGATACCAGATCTTAAATTTCCATATGTAAAGCTTTCCCCAAGGCTTGTTTTCACACAATCAAACCCCTCCCTGCTCAACTTGAGGCTAGGCATTTGCATTTATGGAATAGCCTCTAACCTCAAGGCTTTCCAGCACAGTGGAGAATCCCTGCCCCCCCCCCTGCCCCACAGCCAGAAGGGCCAATATGTCTGAGAAGCCACCAGCCTCCAGCACCTGGCTAGAGGCTGGTACGACTGCAAAAGTTACCTTATTTCAGCCACCTTACTTCATCATGCCCAGTGACTAACATCATTCACATTTTATAGGGCTAGGTGGGATGGAAATGGAGACCTGCTGTTTATTAGGATTCTAATGGGGTCTCTGCAATTATGAGATAGATTTGGGCATTCTTTTGCCTTTGAAATACCATCCAATAGACAGCTATGAGTCAGCCATTTATATTCTTGTTCGAAGGAACAGATTTTGGTTATGTTGGTCCTACTGTATTCCCAATGCCCACGACTCAATAGTACACACCATGTTCTAAACCCCAAGTGACACTGTCACTGGATAGGTGAAGGCTTGTGAAGTCTTCCCCTAAGAGTAGGAAACGCTTGGGAGGGGGAGGTGGGAGGAGAGAAAGGAGGACAAAAAACATAAGAAGGGACATCAATGTGTGAGATTTGGTGCACCTACTACCTGACAAATGTAATTGTAACCCCTCTATGCATTATCCTGAAGAGCAGGGACTCTTCACTTAAGGTCCCTGACTTGGACTGCAGAGTAAGTATTTTTGGACAAGTCACAATGCTAAGAAAACTGGGCAGAGATTTACTGAGTAAATTAGCCAGCAGAAAAGCAGACAAACAGCAAGGCAGAGACATCTAACGTTAGAATGTGTGTGCTCTAAAGGAGCTTGCTTACTTAATAAAGCTCTGCCATGTTTTCTTGTTGTTTTTTTTTTGGGGGGGGGGATGGCGCCTGAACTCTAGGCCTAGGTGCTGTTCCTGAGCGATTCAGCTCAAGGCTACCACTCTGCCCCTGGGTATTATTCCTGGGCTTTTTAGCTCAAGGATACTGCCCTACCCTGGAGCCATTGTGCAACTTCCAGTTTTCTGGTGGTTAATTGGAGATTAAGAGTCTCATGGACTTTAGTGCCCATGCTGGCTTTGAACCATGATCCTCAGATCTCAGTCTCCTAAGTAGCTAGGATTACAAGTGTGAGCCACTGTGCCAGGCTCTGCCATATTTTCTTAACATTATGATTTGTCCAGAAATTTTTATTCTGTGATCGAAGTTAAGGACCATAAGTAAAGAGTCCCTACTTTTAAAGGGAAACTTCACACATCCTCACCTGCATCCAATGACAATACCATGGTCAACAACATACAATTCTAGACACCAGTCTGCAACTGTGATTTTATTTTCCATCTACCATCAGCATGAATTTGCTTTTTCCTTGAAGGTGATATTAATGTTTTCTTTTTGTTGCTGTTGTTGTCTTTGGAAGTGTTAACAGTAAGGGGTTCAAGCCATTGGAGTGTTACTTTGCTAAGTGTTGGGTAGAGCAGAATCATGCACTGTTATCAAGGAGCTGACAAAAACATGGAAGTATTAAGTTTCTAATGCTGGCCAATCAATAGAACTTGGTAAAATACAGATTCCTAGTCTTCACTTACAGATATCTGATTAAATAAACTGGCACAGATCTTGGCCTTTTGTTAAAAACATCTCAAAGTCACACCGGTAATCACAAGAATTAAGGGTTCACTTTCCATCTTATCTATCAGAACTAACCCTATCTGGTGGTAGACTTTCTTCTATTGTGTTGAACAAAGCATTTGATGATATGAATAGTTTCAAAAGCATATACAAGGATCAGACCCAGATAACCAAGTGTATCAGTTAGATACCATTAACATAAGAAACCATTCTAAATCCAGTAGCTTAAAACAATAAGCATTTATTATTGCTTATTGGTCTATGGATCTGAATGGGTTTGTCTAATCTTTGCTGGGGCCACTAAAGTGTCTGAGGACAGATGACTGGTCTAGAACTGCCTGGTTCACAAGTCTGATATAAGACTACTATCACCTAGTTTGGCAGAAGCTCTAGGCCACAACAAAAGGGGAGTATCGACATGCTGGCTGGACTAGCTTCCAAGAAAGCAAGCATAGTGTGTGTCAAACAAAGTAAGTAGTTAAGTCCAAACTGAGATTCAACGGCTGGAGTAACAGACTCTACCAACTGATCAGAGGAACCCCAAAGTCATTCTGGAAGGAAACTGGTTCAAGGAGAATAATGAGGAACATTTTGATCTATCAACCTATTATACAGTATTACCCAGAAAAAAGTACTCTCTAGCAAAATGTAATTTCAAAGTGAGAGCAAGTGTTTTTATTTTCATCTCAAAATGATATAAAGCCTACACATTATAGCCTCATCTGATATTTTTCCAGTTCTAGTTCCTGCCTATGGTTTCATGTGCATGAGCACATAACAATTTCCTTTATCCTCAAAATCTTAACCTTTAGCTACAGCAGACACAGCCTTTACATACCCAGCACTATTTTACATCCAGGGGAGTGGGACAGGAAGGAGTCTCTGAAGATGTGGATGACAAGCCAACTTTATGAGGATTTGTTCAACAAGGCAAGTCTTCCTTTGATACCACAGTCCGGTTTAAAATGGGCCTACACATTAAAAGTCACATTGCTCTTGAAGGGTATATGCTCTAGGGAAATGAGAAGCATTAACACTAAGAGCCAAAGAAGAAATATTACAGGGGGCTGGGAGTATAGCCTAGTGGTAGAGTGCTAGCCTAGCATGCATGAAGTCCTTGATTCCTTGGTACAAGGAGGGGGGAGTAAGGAGGAGGGGGAAGATTACAGGAAAAAGGTAACCAGTAAGAGCAGCAAATGGCCCAGAGGAGAAGGAAACAGGTACTTAAGAGAGGCTACAGGCTGATGCAAATTATAATTTAGCCCCAGGCTTTGAGCTAACCATTCTTTACCTGTTCCGCCCTCTGCTTTATTTACCTTTGCTGAGACTGCAGCCACTTCAGAAATGCACTAAAACTATCTGGAATGAATCCACAACTGCTTGTCCATGGTCTAGGTTCCAAAGTGTGCAGTCAAGGTGTTGTGTTTTGTCTTTTAGAAAAACAACCATGACCTTTTGGCTCAAACAACACACATTCTTTAAGCACCTACTTGTGAATTCTGTGACAGCAGGAATGGAAGAAGAATGAATTCCAGAAACACAAGATGATAGAGGAGTGGCCAAAGCTAGGTAGTGCCCAAAAGCTCTTTTGGAAGGAATTTCGGAAAAAAAGGAAGAATTTACACCCTGCTCCAAGACAAAGCTGTCTTAGTTTGGTTCCTACCTTTAAATCCAGTTTTCAATGTGCTTGGTAGAATGGATGAAAAATTATGCAACAAGTATAAGGGGTAGGACGGTAGTCTTGAGCTGAAAAGCTCAGGGACAGCACCCAGGCCCTGAGTTCAAGTCCCATTACCCACCCCCCCACACACAAAAAAACTGAGAAAGTATAAAATTAAAACAGAAATGCTACAATCATAATGAAGATGCTTCAGAAAAGCTGTATTCAAGCAGACATTGAACTTAATTTACTTATGAAGAAAGCCCAGGAAGTTAGGAAAACATGTAATAGGACTTCATTGGAGGAATCATTAGCCACAATGTTGTCAAACTTCATTGCTCACACAGGTTGGCAGGGGTAGTGATTTTTTTTTTTTTTTGTGGGTCATGGGGCTTGAACCTGGGCACTGTCCCTGAGCTCTTCAGCTCAAAGCTACCACACTTACCCTTGAGCCAAGCCCCATTTCTCATTTTCTGAGGTTAATTGGAGATAAGAGTCTCAGGTCCTCTTGTATGCCAGCTGTCTCTGAACCTTGATCCTCAGATCTCAGCTTCCTGAGGATTACAAGTGTGAGCCACTGCACCCAGTTTAGTGATGTTTTTATGTGGTAATATTCGTATTCCTGTGAAAAGGCCCTAAGAGCCAGGATGACTGTCAGTACAGTTGACTCCTACGTAGTTTGATGTGGAATCTATGTCTCCTCTCTTGTAACTGGAGAGTCCCCACTTTAAGTTGCACCCTTCAGGTAAAATCATCCTAAACGGCCTCACCTCCATTTCCTGTTCACTTTGTCTCAATGTAAGTGGCATTCTTGGATCAGATGTGTGCCAGCTGGCAGACAGAGGCCAGTTTCTGCTTTTAATTAACCAAGGGGAAACTAGAGCAGTAAAGAAGCAAATGGGAGGCATTATTGCCAGAGGGCACTGATAATGACAGTGATGAAGAACCCTAGATTATCTTCAGCAAAGACACACCGCGTTTCATCAACCTTACAGAGGGATTTGCACTCACTCTATAAAGGGATTTCCACCCTACGGGGGTCCCTCCCCACTCCATCATATGAATATCACCAACTCTGTAATCTTCTCACCTACAAGAAAGTTCAGGTACAGATTTTTTTTGTTTGGTTTAGTTTGGTTTGGGGCTGTTGTCTATGGCGGCTCCAGAATCCCAGCTATGTTAAGTACAGCTTGTTCCTCACAGAGAACTCTTACGTAGTAGCCTGCACAGAGATGCCCCAAGCAAACCTATACTGCATTTTCAGACACTAGGGGCACAAGTCAAACATTTCCATTCTTCAGGCAGTTTCTACTGCAGTTTCCTCTGTTGCTCTTCTGCAAACCTCTAAACGCAGCATTTTCCTACTCCAATGTAATGACGAGGTTAATTCCTCATGGTTGATTTAAGAAAAAAAAATAGTGCAGTTTCAAACATAGCATCTAAGTAACTTTACACACAACCTTTTAATATGGTAATATGGTGGACTCCTGGCCTCAAGAGCCACTTGACTAACTGGACTACATGGGATGCTACTCTATGGGTAATCTAATTTCTTTTCTTGCCAAGTGTTAAAATTTGGGTTAAACCAGAGACCAGAGGCAGAAGTTTTATTCCTTCCCATACCAGTGTAGTCAATAGCTTGAGTTTAGAATAAATATCTGAAGCATAGAAGGCCTGTTAACAATGCAGCACTTGATTACTCTGAATTACTCTCACCCACAGCAATCGAGGGAGAAGTTCTTGGCACCAACCCCATGCCAAAAACCTGCTTCCCAGCCTCCTCCATTTGCCTTTCCACCCTCTCCTCAAAGAACTCTCCACACACATACAAAGATCTCAGTTTTCTCTCTTAAATACCACATGAATCCCACATTGAACATTAGGCCTACTTCTTCCCCAGAGGACTGAAAATTTAATTCAGCACTTCCATGCTCACATCTACTTAATTAAACCAACTTATCTTTTAGTGCTTGCCCTCAAACACTGGCATTGCTCATTCCTCATTGAAACCTGTTAAACAGAATTTTCTGGTTGCTTTTGTTTTGAGATAAAAAATAAAATGTGCTTTGGGTTTATTTTAAACCTATGGTAACAATTAGATACACTTCATTTAGTAAGTGTTGTTCATGAACTAAAATGGCAATCCTCAATGCTTTTTCTTCCTCACATCCTATTTGGTAAGATGGGTGACCTCCCATCACCCATCACCCATACACTGTAGCAGTCATAAAGGAGATTATACCAATCAGAGGTTAGGATTAAAGTTGTGCTATCAGATTACAAGCTCTAAGAAATCTTGCTGGAGAAAGATACTTCTTTCTCTTGAGACCACTGAGAGAGAATTAAACAATCAAACAAAATGTCTGCAAATCATTCAAAAACACACAAGAAGGAAAAGCCAATACTAAAGCAAGGAAAGTGAATGAGGTGGTCCTGCAACTGGCAGCCCTTACCATTGGTTGTAGGGGCCCTCTGGAGTCCCTGGTCTGAGCTCTGGTTCTTCCTGGTGAGGGGTGGTAGTGGTGAGGGGTCCAGGCAGTGGGTGTGGGTAGAGGTATGCTCCTCGCATGCATGAACAGGACTCAGCAGTACTGCCTGCCTGCCCGTCTGCCTGCCACTCAGTTCTCTAGTCTGGGTGGGAAGGGCCAAGAGGAAAAAAAAAATGTGCAGGTTACTCACTGGCCTTCCCAGGGAGACACACCCAGGAGGAGGGAGAGGCAAGGCAGACTGGGAGATTCTTCAGAGGCATTGCCTTAGATCTGGCTTCTGATTCCCTTTGTTATTACTTCCTGAACTTTGAGCTCTGTCTGCACAGTGTACTGAAGGGAGGTAAATAACACTTGGGTGATTAGATTCCAAGAGTGCAAGCAAGGGTTACTTCAAAAAAGAACTGCTTAAATGCACACACCTTTAAACTTAACCCTTAAATATGCTTCTGTTGTGTTGATGCATTAATACAGATATTCACAGGAGTGTGAATGGTTACTCGTGGGCCAAGACCTGGAAGAGCCTGGAACAAGCAATCCTGGATATGATTTCAAACGTGTACTTCTAGAGTCTAACTTTCTCCTAATAGTCCCCCAGACTCAGAACTTTGCTTTGTACTCAAGGTGCATACTTGAAACAGGAATTTGTAAATGGAAATGGATTCAAACTGTAAATGCAAGCACTTGCTACAGGATATTCTGGCCATGAATAGATACTGAAATGAAGTCTGTTCCAAATGGAAGGTTACTTTTAGTAACTTGTCTGTTTGGGTGAGTGTGAGTACTCACAAATTAAAAACAAAATGGAGACAAGATAGCTTTTCCAAATGGATATGCCATGGGAGAGAATTCTGTGGGATGTTATTAGGCACAATAAAAGTGAAAAGTATAGATTTCTTAACTCTGGCTTCCCATAGTCTTTAATACTCTAAATCTATTGGAAATTTCCAAGCTCAAGATTTAAGTATGCTATGCCCCCTCCCCTTTTTTTATTTGCCAGTCCTAGGGCTTGAGCTCAGGGCCTAAGCACTGTTCTTGGGCTTTCTCAAGGCTAGAGCTCTACCACATTAGGCACAGCACAACTTCTGGCCTTTTCTATGTATGTGGTACCAAGGAATTAAACTTAGGTCTTTGTGCAATGCTAGGCAAGCACTAGATCAAACTCCCAGCTCCCCGTCTCAGATTTTTGATTATTTGTTTATTTTTGCTTCAAGGGGTACAAGCAAGGGAAGTGGGGAGGGAGATGTTTGGTTTGAGAAAACACTTATCAAAATGGTTTGCTGTGTTTTTCTCTTCCACTTTAAAAAAAAATACAAACTTGTTGAAAGGTCATTTTGAAAAATTCCAAGTAGTATTTGTCAGTATGAATAAAAGTTAAAATCACTCTATTATCTACAATATACAGGTCCACTGCCCAAAGGAAATCACTGTTAGCAATTTCTTATGTGTAGTTCATAAATTTTTAGGCATATAAAGCATAGCTGAATAGTCCTTTTAAAATAACATACCTAAGATTAAAGTATACCCTGGCACCTTTTCTTTAATTAAACTTAATGATACATATGAGATTTTCTGTATCAGCATACAGAGTCCATCAACAAAAGTAAAAGATAGTTAGGCCCAGGGATGGGGATATACCTCAGTGCTAAAATGTTTGCTTAGAATGCTCGAGGCCCTGGATTTAAACTCCAGCACTATAAGAACATAAAATGGATCTAAAATCTAGGGTTACAGCTTTATGAAAGAGTCTTGTATTTGGGTCACAGTAAGCTTCCTGACTCTCTGTGGGAATGACTGGTTTCCCACTCCAAGTATGGCTGTGTAACCTCCATATTTGATGCTCTCATATACAACAGGAAGATCTTAGCACCTGTCTCACAAGTCAGCAATAATAATGATGGCAACAGTAATGTGACAACCTAAGCTGACCCTAACCCTTCCCAAGCATTTATTCTTAAGATTTTGCATGTATTGATACCACCCTTATCTTCCACAGCCCATGAAACAGGTGCTGTTACAATGTCAGTTTTACAGACTGAGGACTACCTCAGAGTTTATGGGCAAAAAGAATGCTTGATCCTAGCACCAGTGGCTCACACCTATAATACTAGCTACTCAGGAGGCTGAGATCTGAGGTTTGTAGTTCAAAGTCAGCCCAGGCACAAAAAGTCCATGAGATTCTTACTTCTAATTATCCACCAGAAAACAGAAAGTGGCACTGTGGCTCAAGTGGTAGAGTGCTAGTGATGAGCTGAAGGTCTCAGGGACAGCACCCAACTCCTGAGTTCAAGCCCCACCACTGACTCCCTCCGCCCCGAAAAAAAAATGCTTGTACAACATTGCAGAATTGAAGTAATTGCTATCAACAACCATGATCTTTACAACGATGTATTCTTCAAAGCATAGTTAAATGGATATCAATTTCCGATGGGAACGATGTTATAATTGGGGTTCTGTTCCAAGACCTCCCTTGGCAATCTATAAGTCCCAGACATTATCATTCATATCTTATAATAATCAGTTTATACAGTAAAATAATGTTCCACAGCAGAGCCTTTTCAGAATAGCCCATAAAACACCTTCTTTTAACTAATGAGGTGAGTAATGTGCAAGAAGACTGTGGGTCTTTTCTAAACATGCATACTTTACTAAGTTGCTTAGTAATGAGACAGTCACTAAATTATAAACATAAAATATGTTTGAGCCCATT
This sequence comes from Megascapheus bottae, assembly GCF_031878675.1. Classification (NCBI taxonomy): domain Eukaryota; kingdom Metazoa; phylum Chordata; class Mammalia; order Rodentia; family Geomyidae; genus Megascapheus; species Megascapheus bottae. The sequence continues at coordinate 17,251,432 of NC_143522.1, forward strand.
TACACAAAAGACCTATAACTTATCCTTTAGTGTACATGTAGAACATATTGTATCATAAATCTGATACATTAATATGTAGTTAGAACAAGCAATAAAATATTTAATTAGAAACAACCTGCATTTCTGCCTTGAATAGAAAATGTCATCTGAGGAATAATTTGACAGGCTTATTTCTTAGAAAAACTATGCAGAGCTAATGAATCAACATCTTATTTTATCAATAGATTCTATTTTAAGAAACAGAGCTTTATCAGGCACCAGTGGCTCTTGCCTATAATCCTAGCTACTCAGGAGACTGAGATTTGAGGATTTTGTGGTTCAAAGCCAGCCCAGGCCCAAAAAGTTCATGGGACACTTACCTCCAATTAGCCACCAGAAAACCAGAAGTAGTGTTGTGGCTCAAGTGGTAAAGCGCTAGCCTTGGGCTGAAGAGCTTGCCCAGAGTTCAAGCCCCACACACAACTGACCCCCACTTCCAAAAAAAAGAATCAGAGTTTCAAAAACAGTCCACTAAGTTTTATTCCTTTTAACAAAGGTCCATAAGAACCTCCATAGTTTGAGCCATTGATCTGGTTCTTCTCCTCCATCTTCTCCTTTTCCAGATATATTTACCCAAGCAAGGAAGTCTTTGTAGGTGAAATTACAGAGGGGTAGACTGAGAGGCAGGAGGAAGAACAACTCATCCTCATTTAAGATGTTTATGATTGTGTTCATACTACGTAGTCTGCTCTAAGGATTAGGGAAAAAATACAGAAAAACAAATTTCTTCTCCCATTTGACAACTTTCAACATAACACCTGGGAAATGGTAAGACAAAGCAAAAGGAGCTTAGGAATAACACCCAGGCCCAAAGTTCAGGCCCCAAGAACGGCCAAATAAAAAGGGCATATCTATTTTTGGCCATGTGTATTATTAGATGATATATCAATCAGTTCTGTTCTGTCTACATACATCATTAGTCTATTATACTATAAAGATTATTAGAATTAATGTTTTAAAAACCAGTCAAATTTCTGAAGAAAGCAACTGGGAAAAATCGTTTAGAAACCTTTGATCAAAAGGCAGAGAAAAACTGGTGCATCATTTCATCAAGTTCACATACTACCTCTTGTGAGCTCTAGAACTCAGGTTAAGACATTTAATCTCGACCTCAGTTTTCTCATTTGTAAATTGGGGTCAGTAATGTCTACCTTATAGTTTTGGTGAGAATTCATAACAACGTATGTAAAGAATATGTTTCAGGAGCCGGGAGTTTAGCCTAGTGGTAGAGTGCTAGCCTCGCATGCATGAAGACCTGGGTTTGATTCCTTGGTACCACATACATTGAAAAAGCCAGAAGTGGTGCTGAGGCTCAAGGTAGAGCTCTAGCTTTGAGAAAACCCAAGGACAGTGCTCAGGCCCTGAGCCTGAGCCTAGGACTGGCAAAAAAAAAAAAAAAAAGTTTCAGTCTGACAAATGATCGATAAATTACACTAATTTCATCAGTCTCTTCCCTGATGCAAGCATAGTGTTTAGCAAACAATATTAGCTCAATAAACATTGAGTGAATCAATAAATAGCTAGGTTAGGTCGTCCCAAGCTGAAGATGCCTTTAATATTTCAAGAGGGTGGGCATATAGAAGTAACCAAAAATCATTAATCAGGAACTTACATTTAATTGGATGTGGAGCTTAAAGGGGCATCACTTGCTCCCAGTTTTTGTAGTCAGTTGACAATAAATACTATTGGTAACCTACAGATTGAGGTTAGAGAAGAGCAGAAACAACTCTCCTCATATTGCTACAGGTATGAGAAGAAAGACATCAATATTCTTTGAATGATTCATCATATTCCTTCATAGCTTAGGTGAAGTAAAGGCTAACTTAATGCTATGGTTTGCCAAGTATCAACAAGGGGGTTAATGTTTTGAATGAAGACTTGGTTCCCACTCAGGATGGCACATTAGGACGTAGAGGAACCTCTGAAGAGTAGGGCTGAGTGGTAGATTATGACATCATTGGAGGAATGCCCTGGAAGGGGACTGTAGGCCTCTTCTTTCTCTTTTTGACTTTCTGGATATAAGGTGAGTTGTTTTGCTCTGCTGTACAACTGCATCATGATATACAGCCTTTGCCACCAGCTTCAAAGCAACAGCCAAATGATCATGAACTAAAACTATGAACCAAAATAAACCTTTCCTCTTTTTAAGTTGGTATGTCTAATACTTCCTTATAATGACTGAAAGCTGACCAATAAACCTAATATAGTGGGTCGGACTGTGTCCTTTAAAAGGAAACTAAGCCTTCAACACATAAAACCCCTAGTGGACACTTAGCAAACCACAACAATATATGAGGATTTAATGTACGTTAGCCCAAGTCAAAGATCATAGTATTAACCAATGAATCTTTCTTTCATAGAAATATTGATGTCTTCATATATCTCCAGTGATGCTATTCTATTTGGAAGTAGATTTCACGGGGGTAATTAAGAGGAGGTTATACTAGCTTAGCATGATCCATCAATCTAATTATTGGTTTCTTTATAAGAAGAAACCCAATGATATGAGGGAAGTGGGCCATGTGAAGATGGAGGCAAAGACTGAGGTTAAGTTCCCACAAGTTAAGGAACACCAAGGACCTGCAAGCAACTGCATGATTGTGGATTTTGGAGTTCCAGGACTATGAGATAATAAATTTCTACTTTTTTAAGCCTTCTATTTTGTGGTGACTTGTTAAAGCAACTCTAAAAGACAAAAGTATCCAGTGAACTCGGGCCAAAAACAGGGGTCAGTCAATCTCCCTGTGGCCTAAGTTGTTCAACAGGAAAAGAAAGACAGGGGGTGGGGGTGGGGATCCTAGATAGAAGATCCTGAATCAGCTTTAATTTGTCTTACATCAACTGGGCCAACAGCCCACTCTTCAAAGCTGTACCAGTACCAACAAGTCAGCCTGCTTTGCCTGAAAAGCAAGTGGAAAGAATCCACAAAACCTGTTGGCACTGATACCCCTGTGCATGAGAATGGCCTCTGTGGAGTTAGGCAGCTTTCATCTTCCTCCACGTAGGGGAAAAGGAAACACTAACACAGGAATAGCACTCTATCCTGGGGTTCCTCTGCTCTGTCCTCATTGTATCCCAGGAGCCCCTGCAGCTGAATGGGAACCTCATAATTTTGGGTGGAGATGCACCTCCTCACTCCCCAGGTTATCTAGTCAAGCTCAAGACCCAGAAGCTGCATCAGCTTCGTGTGTCACTCTGGGTATTTGTAACAGAAGGTAAGGGTAGTCCCCAAACACTCTTTAAGTGTCAGGCACTGAGTGAGACACTGGAAAGACTAAGAATGAGCTTCAGTCTTATATCCATGAAATGTGTTTGGGTCCTGAGATTAGAGATGCTTGCTTTCTTTTCCTTAAGTTGGGAGCTGGTAGCTCACATCAGCTACTCAGGAAACTGAGATCTGAGGATCATGGTTCAAAGCCAGCCTAGGTGTGGAAGTCCCTGAGACTCTTCTCTCCAGTTAACCACCAGAAAATGGAGAGTGGTGCTGTGGCTCAGGTGGTAAAGCACTAGCCTTGAGCTGAAGAGCTCAGGGACAGCGCCCAGGCCTGGAGTTCAAGCCCCACCACTGATTCCCACCCCCCCCAAAATTATCTTAATATTGTTAGATCTGGTGAAGAGTGATTTTAAAAACATGAAATTTCTTTTCATGCATATTAAATGTTTTTAAAAATTTAGATAATAAAATGAATTACATGCTTAGAGAGAGAATGGTATTTTTTCAGGTTTTAATAGGTTATATAGTGAAAATGTTTTTGAATGAAAATTATCTAAGTATTTTTCTTTTTTTTTTTTTTTTTGTCAGTCGTGAGTGAGGCTTGAACTCTGGGCCTGTGTGCTGTCCTTGAGCTCTGCAGCTCAAGGCTACTGCCCTACCCCTTCGGCCACAGTACACTTCTGATTTTTCTGGTGGTTTATTACAGGCATGAGCCATCATCACTGGCTATGATCTAATTATTTTTCAAGTGGGGGGAAAATGTCATTTGCATTTATTAAAAATATTTTTTACAACATCGCTCAACCATTCAACAAGATACAGCATTAGGTATGCTATGTTTCCAAAGGAAGACAGTATCCACACTATAATTTACCCTTGTATGCAATGGTCAGTTGTGCATGATTTAATCTGTTCTTAACTGATGGCTAATACTTGTGTGGGTTTTTTTGTTTTGTTTTGTTTTGTTACTATTCCTGGGCTTGGACTCAAGGCCTTAGCACTGTCATTGGGTTCTTTTTCTCAAGGCTAGAGCTCTACCATTTCTGGCTTTTTTTATTTATGTGGTACGGAGGAATCGAACCCTGGTCTTCGTGCATGCTAGGCAAGCACTCTACCACTAGGCCAAACTGCAGACGGCTAATAGTTTTACTAGACTAGTTTAACCCAGGATTAGCTGGGCTTACCCACAGAATGTGAAAGTAATTCCTCTCTACTTTTCTAGAAAGTAAGTCATAACAAGTTATTTACTGATGCTGTTAATACAAGGGGGGAAGGAAGAGGAAAAGAAGCTATGAGTAAGAGTTGTGTTCACATTCGGGGTCTGTTTCATCATTTTCTTCTGGTTCACTTCAAAATGGCACCAATAACACCATGGGCAAAACATGCAGGTGGGAATAAGAAACCCAACTGGGAGTCTAAGACAGGTGGATTACTCTGTGTGTGTGTGTGTGTGTGTGTGTGTGTGTGTGTGTGTGTGTGTGCATGCTTGCATGAGTGTGCATACATTGACCTGACACTTCAAAGCTAAAGCAACTAATCTCTACAAAGACATTGAAAGTCAGCCTTTCTCAGTGACTTCTAGAATTGTTGCTTTATGATTATTACAGATGTTTATGGTATTTTCTGGTAGCAACAGGCACATCAGTCTAGATGTCTCTGGAGATGTGCACAGAGGTATTATGTGCTCCGTTGTGCTGACTTCTTTTTATTGCTTATCTGACTGAGACAGGGTTCCCTATGAAGAGGAGGTTGGTCTCAAACCCATAAGCCTCTGTCTCAGCCTCTCCAGAGCTTTATAGATACATAGCACTTTGCCCTGCTTGGGTTATGTTTTTCCTTTTTTTATTTATTCTACTCAGGCTCTACAGAGTCTCACTGGCTGAGACCCGGCTTAGAAAAGGCAGAGCCAGGATTCCAGCATCATTTCTCGGCACAACCATCGTATAATACTGCTGTAAAGAAGTGGTGAGAGCCATAGAACCAGTATTAAGCAAAATTGTCAGTTCTTAGCAATTTTTTTCCTATACCATCATCCAAGTACCCACAATATAATCAATGCATTTTGACAGGAGACCTTAATGTCATTTCAAAAACATAGTCTTTATACATAAATCTAACCCTGGAGCCAAGACAACCACATTGAAACTGCTCTCCTAGGATTAAAAACTGCCATCGCCCTTTCTCAGTGCACAGCAGCTGAGGTTATAGCCACAGACACAAAACAAAAGGCTCAGAGGAGCCTACACATTCTGGTCTGACTGCTGTCAGCCACTGCTAGCAGGGCAGACAGCCTTCCCTCCCCTCCTCCTTCATTCCTCAACAGCTTAATGAAGATTTGACCTGTCATCTTCCCAAAGAACATACTCCCTGGCTGTCTGAGAGAGATTGATTTTCATTCTTTAAAGGAACAGTGGATTCTCCGTTAAGGCCAGAAGCCAGCAATAAAATGGGTCATAAACATATTTATGGGGTTATAACCCCCTTAGAGTAGGCAGCTGGATTTCCCCCAGGCCTTGAGTCTGCCAAAATCAAAACTGAAGAAATCCTGGCATAAACATCAGGGAAGGATGAGAGGCTTGTGGGGGTCATGACTCTCAAAATGCTGCTGCTGCAGACAGTATCCAGTTAGGCTGGTCCTTCGCCTTGGACTCTGGAAGTGAGGGGCCTATTTCCCCAACACCATATAGAAATTTAAGATAATCCTGAAAAAGTCATATCTATACTCTCCATTGCAAAAATTTATTCCTGCCCATGACACCTCTGGAGAATGAGATGCAGCTGTCCTACCTCTCTAGAATGTCATACTCATTCCTAGCATTAGTCACTGGTCTAAAGTTCAGATATAGGCCCAGAGAATATGTGTTTAAAAGGATGTAAAGGCATAAACCATGCCCCAGGCTGCTAATATATATCCTACCTTGCTTGATCCATATATGTGGAAGCCCAAAGTACAAACCTGATTTCTTGTACTCTTTAGAGTTCACAGAGAAGCATCACAGTGCTCTGATAGATGATAGTCTGTTGCCTGAAGCCTGCCTCCTATTTTCTCCTGTCCCATGTGGCTCTATCCTACACTGGAAGACTCTGGATGCTGGTGTGGAGCCCCTCATGTCTAAGGTCTATTCCTAGCTCCCAAAGTTTAATGGACACACCAGCAGAGTGGTCCAATCTTGAAGATATAGGTGATAGAAAAGGTCCTTAAAAAAGCCTAAAGCTATCTAGACAGAGGATTCTGGAGTCTGGAGGATATGAACCATAGTGTAATTGTGGCAGGCATGGAGAACAGTCAGAAGTGGCTCTGACAGAGAAAAGGAAGACCATGGAGAAATCTGTGCCACAAGTGACATTTCAGTAGCCCCAAACAAGTCACAAGACAGAGCTTGATATCATCAGGACAGGAATATCGTCCTGTTGTAAGAGCGACCCATGTCATGTCATGGGGAGGTGCTAGGAATTTTTCACCAGTAATATAATCTTCCCTTAGTCACCAGGACTGAAGGTTGAAAGAGGGAGGACAAAGAACAAGAGCTGAAAGTAAAGATAAACAGCTCACAACTTGGTGCTTTTCCCAATGCAGTGAAATAACCTGGGGCTTTGCACAAAGCACTGAGAGAAAGGTGGGGAGAACTGGACCTCAATATACCGAAGTAGAAAATGCCCTTCCAATCTAGCATCCTCTGCTGGAAAAGCACAATAACCTAGCAAAAAGAAAAGCAGTGAGGCAGTGAGTTGCCAAGGATACATTCCATCTCAAACTACTGTGTTGCTTGAGGCAACCAATTTGTACAAACAAACCAATCCCAGAGAGGGGAGGGACAGTTACTCATGCAACAGAACCTGGCTTCCCCACCTTCATTCCCGAATCCTCCTCCTTCTCATTCTATCCCACTTCCTACCCAGTGTTTCTCAGGAAAGCTTTAGGAGCTCAATTCTACAGGAGAATGACACAGACACCAGCTGTTTTACAAGGCATGCTGGGTGAGTCCTCCCTTCGGTTAGGAAACCACTCTTTTGTAAAAAGCAGTTTATAAAAAATAAGCCAAAGACATAAAATGAAACTCTTCCTAGATTTAGATGGAGTTTGGGGCAGCAGGGTGGGGGTGGGGGAGTCAATTTTTTGGTAACTTTTAATTTCTTCCTAACTTGCTAAGCTCTGGATTTAAAATATGAGGGATTGTGAAAAGTCCATTATATTGCTACCATCATAAAAGTTACTTCACAAATGTCCCAGGAATTTTAATTGCCTGGTGTAACTTAACCCTCAAAACAAACGTACAGGCTCAGAAGCGCTATATTATTTATTCTACCATTCAGGAAACCGAAGGTTACTGAAGTTAAATAATTTGCAGGGAAGTAGTAATGCTTATAGCATATATTGGTTTGTTGAACTTTAAACATTGTTTTTTTTCATATATTAGGTTTACTCCTATAAAGAATAAGCAGGTAGTATTAAGCCAGAGAAAAATTAAACAAGCACCTGATTCTATTTGTGCACACACATTAAAAAAAAGACAGAAATATTTGAAAGACTGGCTTCCCAAAGCAGAGACCACCTTCACTGTTCAGGCAAATAGGCCAGTGCCCAAGCAATTAAATCAAGACATCTATCAAAAGATGTAATTTGAAAAGCTGAAGTGCACAATTTAATGCACACAAAGACCTGTAGAAACAAAAATGGGGTCAAATTTGTATTTGTTCACCAAGAAATAAAACGTGTTTAAAAAATATTCTGGTATTCTTTCTTTTTGAAATATCTTCTACAAATATCTTCTAAACTTGTAGTTAGAGGAAAGAATTTCAAAGAAAATAACTTATTTTTGATGTGCCTTAGGAACAACAAAAATTCCCTGGAAAGCCATCAGGGACACAACAATCACTGTTTACCTGGGAATCTGGGATCCTGACTCTGATTTAAATGCTACAAGCTGCAGCAGGATTAAGACAAAACAGGTAACAGAGAGGCAGTTACATCTTGAAACCTGTCCTAGTACCTAGGGCAAAGGATGTTCTCATTCTAACCTTCACAAATCATGATAAGAGAACCTTCCTCATGGAACTTAAAACTTTATAGTCTCACTCTCTATCTGCCATAAGCACTTGTTTTTGAGGGGGAAAAAATGAGTCCCAAATATCTAGGGCTAGCCCACTTTTTTGGCGGAACACCACTGCAAATTCTACTTAAATGAAGAAAAAAAAGCCGAGAGCTTAGCAAAGCATTATTAGACAAGTAGGGATAACTGTACTGAACTAGAGGCAGGTTCATCAACATATTTTTGGGGGGGGGGTTCCATTTTTCTAACACTTCAGCAAAGGCATGTAATTCCAAGTAAAATCTGACAATTTATGTGGTTTTGGAGTCCTTGACAGCTGAACAGATCATTTAGAAAAATATAATTATAATTAGTATGTATTGCTAAATTATATTTATATACATATTTTCAATATGTATACAGATCTATGTAATTACAAATTATATACAGAATATATACATATAATTTCAGAACTCTTCAAAGCCTTTAATAAGCTAATACATGCTGTAGATTTCTAATAGAGGTAGCATAGCATGACCTAACACATTGATACACGTAGTATGCTGGTTTTCCTCTGGCTGCTGCATGAGACACACTGGAAAATGCTGGGCTCTTAAACCCAATGTTTGGAACACACCTGACTCTGACTACCTGCAGATCTCACACCATTCATTTGAGGATCCAGTCAACAGATCATTATTAAGCATCAGCTATGTGCAGCCAGTCTGGACACTCCTCAGTTTGCCTGTATGTATGCATTCCAACCCCATGCTTAAATCTATACTTTGCTTGCACATTAAAAAGGAGGGGGAGGGGAAGCCTATCAATCAGTCGGCTTGTGTCACTGAGAATATTTATGTGATTTCACACAGGAGACAGCATGTCTCTTGGAGCAGCCTTCAAAGGCAGAGGCTTGTTTTTGCCCTTGATCCTCTTGCTGTTTATACACACATGTAAACCCAGTGGCATCACACAGTTACTAGCCTGATGAGGATGACTGTTTATCTTGTCTAGACAAAGGAGACCCCTGGGGAGACAGAAGGTGATAGAAAGGCCAGTGGGTTGCTTTTTTTTTCTTTTGAGGGGGATCTGGCCTGTTACTAATTCCCCTGCCACTTACACTGGAGAATTGAACCCCAGAACAAGCATCAATGCTACTTTCCAGCACACCCTGTAATCTTAACCAAGGTGAGGGGATTTGTTTGCCTTCCTCCTCTAATTATCCCCTTGATGAGAAAATGAGGAGAAAGTGTAGGCTGCTCACAGAAGCCTTTCCCTCCACAGTTAAACTGTAATTCAGATTGTCCCGTGGGGTTGCCAAATCCCTGCAGAACTCCTACACAGATGACAGAGAGGAGGAGGCGGATCTGCTCACAGCAGCCCACTACCAACCAACAGGGGCCAAAGGAAACAGGCTGGGTTTTCTACACCACAGCCCAGCTCCATGCAAAGGTACAGCATAGAGCATCTGCCACAGCCACTGTTCTTATATACTGTCTGGCCAAGGATAGCCATGGTCAGCTGTTCTATGAGTCTAGCTCTTACTTCCTCTGTAAGCAGACCCTTCATTAAATATTCTCCAAACAAACTCTTTCTGGAGTGCCATTTGCTCCCACCAAGACCCTGACCCCAAAAAACCCAAAACCCAAAATCAAAACAAAACATAAAAAAGCAACTGGGGGTTATAATGTCTTTAGGAAAGAGAGATGCTAAAGATAATTAGAAACTTTGAAACACATTAATTATGTCTTGTTGGGGAGTTGGAGGAGCAGAAGCTCAAGGCAGAAACTGCTTAGCCTAGAATGGGCAAGGCCCTGGATTCCTGATGACAACGATGACAACAGACAACAGAGAAGGAGGAAGGAACAAGGAGAAAGGAGGAGGAAAAATAGCTATTGTTGATATCCTCTGCAGGGTAGGACTCTGGTTTTCATCACTTGAATTACAAAGAATTAAAGCAACTTCTACCCAATTGGAAAGTACAGAAAGTGGCACTGTGGCTTAAGTAGTAGAGGGCTAGCCTTGAGCTGAAGAGCTGAGAAACAATGCCCAGGTCCAGAGTTCAAGCCTCAGGACTGATAAACAAAAAATACCCAGAAAGTACAGAGACCACTGAAAAATCACTATGAGCTTAGAGATCCTCCCTTCTTCTTTTTTTTTTTTTTTCCCTGTGAGGGGCCCAATTTACACCAAACCATGAGAATCCTACATCAGGAAAAGACACACACACACACACACACACACACACACACACACGGAGATTGCCAAAGTTCACATAGCTAGTATATGACAGAACTAGCAATTGAATTTCAGTCAGATACAAAATCTGCACATTCTTAGTCAATATACACACAATTTTCTCCTTCTTAGGAAGGTGTGGAAAGGAGGCTGGAGGCAAAAGAGGCAAAAAAGAAGGCTCCACCTCTCTCCCTAATGGCATCAGCTGCTACAGGCTCCTTTCTACCAATGAAAGCATCCCAGAGTGGAAATGGGGTAGCAGGTCACACATTAATTAGCCACTAACCACAGTGGGTCATAAGCCACAGAGATTAATAAGAATTGAAGTGTCTGTGAAAACAAAATGCTATAAAAATTGTGGTTGAGGATGACAGAATCTATGATATATTAGGATACCCTGCAATATTATCAAATACCAAACTAAATCCTGTTTGAACCCTGTTAGCCTACAAGCAGGATCACTTTTCATACCTCTCCCCAACAGCAACCAGCCTGTGGGTAAATGCTATCTGAATATGACAAAATCCTAAGCAATATTTCTGGGAAGGGAGAACAAACATTGTTGACACATTGAATAACTTCATCCACAATGAAACTGACAGTAATTCCATCACTTTCAGAAGAAAACAATCCTTTCAGCCAAATAGCCAGCATACCAAGAACATAATCTTTCCAACGTCCTTCTAAACCCAGTCTATAACACAGTACTTGTTGGCAGGTTCATATTCTACTTGCAAAGTAAACCAGTATTCCATCCTTTGCTGAGTGAAAAGTTAATAAGTGAGAACCAACAGATAGTGCAATTAAAATATACCTGAATGCCAAGCATTTAACTGTAAAGTGATTTGTAGTCTGGGTACAATGGCTAAATCCTGACTCAATCTGCTTCTTGCTGCTTAAATCCAGCTCTCTTCTGCTGAAGAGGCAAAGTATGTGGGTGGTAGACTGTAAGGCTAAGCCTTGTAACTACTACAGTTCAGAAATCCAAGGAAAAAATAAATTGACAGAGAATGGTTGTTATACCAATCATCCAGAAAATAATACATTAAAATATACTGTAGGGCTAGGAATGTGGCTTAGTGGTAGAGTGCTTGCCTAGCATGCATGAAGCCCTGGGTTCAATTCCTCAGTACTACAGAAAAAGCTGGAAGTGGCACTGTGGCTGAAGAGTAAAGCTCTAGCCTTGAGTGAAAGAAGCTCAGGGCCGGATGCCAGTGACTCGTGCATGTAATCCTAGTTACTCAGGAGGGCTGAGATCTGAGGATCACAGCTCAAAGCCAGCCCAAGCAATAAAGTTTGTGAGACTCTTATCTCCAATTAACCACCAGAAAACTAGAAGTGGTGCTGTGGCTCAAATTGGTAGAGTGATAGCTTTGAGCTGAAGAGCTTAAGGACAGCACCCAGGCCCAGAGTTCAAGCCCCAAGACCAACCAAAAAAAAGCTCAGGGGCAGGGGAGAGTGCCAGGTCCTGAGCCCAAAAGTACATATATATATATATATATATATATATATATATATATATATATGCTATCAAAACTGTTTCCCCGTGTGAACAATCAGTCAATCAATCAGCCTGTTTATTCATTTTTCTCTGTGCAATTTCAAACCACTCTGGATGGTAGTTTTTTGGTTTAGATGACTACACCTGAACTCTGAAAACAAAACTGGCTGTCAGGATTTAAGAAGACCTCAAAGAGGAACTGGAAATGCTAAAAAAAAAAAAAAAAAGCTAAAAGTGTTTTGCAAAGAACTCCAGTTTGGAGGCCTAGCTTACCAGTGGAGTCAGCCCCAGAAGTCCCGTGGCTCGCCTGCTCCTCGGCATTGGCAAACTGCAGGTCTGTATATGAAGGGCCAACACTAGGACTGCTGGTGTCTTCAGAATGGGTGGTCCAGCTGCTCTCTGAGGTCAAAGGACATCTCCTCAGGGACTCAAAGGAAGGGCAGGTCCAGCAGGGCATGGTAAATGGAAGCGCTGGGGACAAGACCAAAACCAAGTAAGTATAATTAGTAGCTCTTTGGTTTTCTTCAGTGCTTGTCTTGCTTCGATGTCATTCAGATCCTATGCAATCCATGTCAACACTCATAAAAGGCAAGGATATCCAGAAAGAGTCACAGGGCTACAGACGGGAAATTGATTGACAAAGGCACTAGGATGAGTCACTATTAAAATCTGTATTAAAATTCAGGTCTTAAATGGGGGGAGGAATGGTAGGTAACACTGTCATGACAATGAATGTATGTAAAACAGAATTAGATAACTTGAGGGGATAGGTAGAGTTGGGACAGATGTGGGAAGAATGATGGAAGGAGTGACAACTGATCAAGATGCACTGTATTCATAAACTGACATACTGAACTGTAATCTCTTTTGTACAAATATAGGAAGATAACAATTTTTTAAAAAAACCCTAGGCCTTAGAAACCTCAAATCTAAGCAGAGACATAGCACATGAATGCACATATATAGAATAGCTAAGTCTCTATTCAGTACGATTTTGACAATCACTGGAAATTTTGCAGACTGTCAGACATGCCAATGGAGATTCATTGAGGCTGGTGACCTGCATGGAATATGATGAAAATCATCTAAGAGGGAAATGCATTGCCTTAGTCCTTCAAAACCACTTGAGAAAATACCTTTCTTTTTTTCTTTTTTAAACTGAACTCCCTAATTCTCCTAATTTGTCCACAATTAACTTGCCCACGATCTGCTTTCTCAACAGTGCCACAAAAAATCATATCCCTGCAGATGTAACAAGTACTCAGAAGAGTGCTGCAAGGAATAGAATAAAAACAGAAGAAGGTACTGTTTACCAAGTATCTGCTCAAAGGTCAGGCACTTTTACAAATGTTGCCTCATTCCACCCATCAATACCAAAAGGTCAGTAGAAATCTTATTTTACACAGAGGGACACAAACTCAGAGGTTAAGAAAAGTGCCAGCTGGGCAGCCATGGCTCAAGCCTGTAAGCCTTGCTACTCAGGAGGCTGAGATCTGAGGATCGTGGTTCAAAGCCAGCCCAGGCACTAAAGACCATGAGACTCTTATCTCTAATTAACCACCAGAAAACAGGAAATGGCTCTGTTACTCAAGTGGTAAAGTACTAGCCTTGAACTGAAGAGCTCAGGGACAATGCCCAGACCCAGAGTTCAGGCCCACACGACCAACAAAAAGAAAAGAAAAAAAAAAAGAAAAGAAAGAAAGAAAAGTGCCAGGATGACACAGCCAATTTTCCTGGCTAGAGATAAAACTTAATTGGTTGAGAAACAGAGAAAACTGCGATTTAAGAGAGAAGGAAAAGCCAGGCGCGATGGCTCACACCTGTAATCCTAGCTGCTCAGGAGGCTGAGATCAGAGGATCAAGGTTCAAAGCCAGCCCGGGCACAAAATTAGAGACTCTTATCGCTAACCTCTAGAAAACAGGAAGTGGGGCTTGGCTCAAGGGTAGGGCAGGAGCCTTGAGATGAAAGAACTCAGGGACAGCTCCCTGGGAGTTCAAGCCCTATGATCTCCACCCCCCATAAAGAAAGAGAGAGGGGTGGGGAGAGGGAGAGAGAGGGGGGGGAGGGAGGGAGAGGGAGGGAGAAAGGGAGAGAGGGAGAGAGGGAGAGAGGGAGAGAGGGAGAGAGAGAGAGGGAGAGAGGGAGAGAGGGAGAGAGGGAGAGAGGGAGAGGGAGAGAGAGAGAGAGAGAGAGAGAGAGAGAGAGAGAGAGAGAGAGAGAGAGAGCGCGCACGCGCAACTTGAGAGGTAAAGACCCAATGTAAGGCCAGCCTGGCAAAGAAATTAGCAAAAGTTGGCTAGGGTTGTGGCTCAAGTGGTAGGTGTCAGTTAAGCACCGGGCCTTGAGTGTAACCCCAATAGCTACTAATTATATGTGTGTTATAATATATGTGCATATATATGTACATACACATACATATATATATGACAATAAGAAAGAACAACACCTTTAAATATATGTATACCAATACATTGAAGATATAAATAAAATTGTAGATGTCCTAGAAAACTACAACTTATACAATAACTATGAAATAAAGTGAATCCGAACTTGTAACTTTTCCATAAGACAACTGTGAGGTCAGGTGGTTTTCCTAAAAAGTTCTATCAAACTTCAGTCGGAAACAAAACCAAATAAGAACTTTATCCTTCTGAAATTACTGCAGAGTAAAGACACCCCATCTCCTCCCTGCCAACATCCAAAATTTGTTTTGTGAGGTCAGCATTTTCTTAATATCAAAACATGGCAATAAACATGGACTTCCTTTTTTGTTTGTTTGTTTCATGGCAGGACTGGAGTGTGAACTTAGGGCTTTGAGCTTCCCAGGCAGGTGCACTACCATTTGAGCTATGGGGATTTTTGAGATCATGATCCTCCTGTTTTCAATTCTAACCCAAGCTGGAATACTGGTGTGGCCCAACAGGCCCAAGTTTGTTTGTTTGTTTGTTTGTTTTCTATTGAGATGAGATCTCTGAAGCTTCTTCTCTACCAAAGTGGAAGGGAAAGAAATAAAACTTTTATTATTAGTAGATGATACATTTGTATATGTAAAATAAAAGGCCTTACTAATCAATCATCAAATTAGTAATTTTAGTAAGAAACTTGTGATCTAGAAAAAGCAAAACATAAAAGAACTTGCATTTCTGAAAATCAGAAAGAGGTATTTCTAAATTTAGTTAATAGACCAAGATATAAACATGTGCAGATATACACATATATATATTTACTGAAAGATTTTATGTTAGAAAGATATTAGTTCTAGCTGGGCATCAATGGTTCATGCTTGTAATCTGAGCTATTCAGAAGGCTGTGATCTGAGGATCACGGTTCAAAACCAGCCTGGGCACAAAAGTTCATGAAACTCATCTCCAATTGCCACTAGAAAACTGAAAGTTGCACTGTAACTCAAGTGGTAAAGTGCTAGCCTTGAGCTGATAAGCTCAGGAACAGAGCTTAAGCAGGCTCCATGACCTACCGAGAGAGAGAGAGAGAGAGAGAGAGAGAGAGAGAGAGAGAGAGAGAGAGAGAGAGAGAGAGAGAGAGAGAGAGAGAGAGAGAGAGAGGGAGAGAGAGAGGGAGATTATCCTATTTATATTAGAAAGTAGAATTGTTTTTTTGCTGTATTTACTGGTCCAGGGGGCTTGAACTCAGTTTGACAGCTGTCCCTGGGCTTTCTTGCCACAGCTACACTTCTGTGTTTTTGGTTGTTAATTGAGAGAAAAGGCTCATGGACTTTCCTGCCTAGGTTGGCTCTAAATCACAATCCTCAGATCTCAGCTTCCTGAGTAGCTATGATTATAGATCCAAGCCCCCAGAGCTGAGCTAATAATTATTTTTAATAATATGTACATATATAAAACAATTAAGGTAGTATTGGGAAAACTGAGGAAAAATAAAATTAAACTTTTACTTCATACTGTATAAGAAGTATCAAATACAGGTAAATAAATGTTTATTATAAATGACAACAAAGCCAAATACACTTATGATTTTAGAATAAGGGAAGACTAGATTTTTTTCATTAAGACACAGAAAGCACTCAAAATAAAAGAATTTTAAAAACTCAAATATCATTTATAGGGTTGGCACTAATATCTAACACATCATAACTACTAGCAATTCCTAGAAATCTGCAAGCAAAGGGCAGAGAACTCAACAGAAGTGTATATGATAGCCATTTCAGGGAAAAAATCCAAATAGTACTCCTAAAATATGTTCAATATTATTGGTAATTTATGAAATGTTAATAAAATCAAAACAGAAGCTTAGTGGTGAACGCCTATAATTCCAGCTGCTCTGGAAGTGAACCATCATGATACGAGGCTAGCATGAGCAGTAAGTTAGCCTGGAGCTGAAGAGCTCAGGGACACCGTCCAGGCCCAGGGGTAGGGCAGTAGCCTTGAGCTGAAGAGCTCAGGGACGGTGCCCAGGCCAAGTTTAAGCCCCATGACCCACAAAAAAGAAAAAATAATAATAATGAGTGGAAGAGAGGTAGAGAAAGAAAGAAAAATGAGGGGGGAAAAGAAAAAAGAAAAAAACATCAGAAACTTGTTTTGCAGCCTCTAAATATTTTTAAATATATTATCTTTAAGTAGTTGTACAAAGAAGTTGCCATTCAGCAAAGCAGTTTATAAATACAATGCATCTTGAGCAATGTCATCAAATACGATTAATCGGCCAGGTACAGTGGTACGCACATGTAATCCCTGCACTTGGGATTCTAAGGCCAAAGATCAAAAGTCTGACACAACAAGCCCCAGGCAAGCCTAGTGTACAGCAAAATCTTGTCTCAAAACAAAATTAATGATACTACCCTTCTTCCTTCTGATAAACTCACAAGTACGCTGGGAAGTGGAGCCACTCTCTCATAAAAGAGTTCGAGAGTAACAGGAATGACTTAGAAAGCAGGCCAGTGTTATTCCCATCAGTCTGATCATGAATGCATCTAATGCAGCAATTTCCCATTTTTTTTTTGCCAGTCCTGGGCTTGAGCTCAGGGCCTGAGCCCTGTCCTTGGACTTTCTCAAGGCTAGCTCTCTACCACTTGAGCCTCAGCACCATTTCTGGCTTTTGTCTATGTATGTGGTACCAAGGAATCGAACCCAGGTCTTCGTGCATGCTAGGCAAGCACTTTAACCACTAGGCCAAACTCCCGGCCCCTCCCTAATACTTTTTAAAACAAGAAACAACTAACCCTTGTATGCCAGGATATAAGAAGACTCAGAAAGCAAAAAGTAGACATGTCCAAACATCCAGATGGACAGATGAATTATGGTGCATTACTGTAACTACAATAGAATACAGGGCAGTCAAAACTTAATTACAGGCAATGACATAAATAAATTTCACCAACATATGATATTAAAGAAGCACATTTAGGGCCAGGAGTTGGGCCTAGTGGTAACAGTGCTTGCCTAGCATGCACGGAGACCCGGGTTTGATTCCTCAGTACCACAATACATAGAAAAAGCCAGAAGTGGTGCTGTGGCTCAAGTGGTAGAGCACTAGGCCTTGAGAAAGCCCAAGGACAGTGCTCAGGCCCTGAGGTCAAGCCCTGGGACTGGCAAAGGAAAAAAAAAATATTAAAGAAGCAAGTGCCAATAACTCACGCTTATAATTATAGCTACTCAAGAGGCTGTTAGCCCAGGCAAGAAATTCTATGAGACTCTTATCTCCAATTAACCACTAAAAGACCAGAAGTGTAGCTGTGGCTCAATTAGTAAGCATTAGCCTTGAATAAAAAAGCTTAGGAACAGTGCCTACTGCCCAGACAGTTTAGGCCCCAAGATGGACACACACACACACACACACAACACGAACAAGTCACAAATAATAGCTAACAGGATGTCCCTCTAGTGTAGTTGGTAAGGCTGTCAAGTATCAAGCATGGTACAATCATCACAAAGCTCAGGAAGGTGGTGATGTGAGCATGGAAAGGGATATGATGAAAAGGAAGATGTGATAAGCAGGGAGGCACTGGGGGTTTTCAGGTGATGATAATGTTCTATTTATTAAACTGGGTGGTCGCTTATTTATAATTTAGCATTTTTTAACTTTTATTGTCCAGTAATTAATAAAGTGTGCTCAATCTACATATCAAATTATAGACTCTGGTTACTCAGAAAGGAAGTTACTTTAATTATCTGTAATTTTCATGTTGGTTCTTTTGGTTTGCTTTCCTTTTCAGTTTTTTAAGATCCACCAGCTTCAGGCCACCATGCCCTGGGAGCTACATGTTCTCATGGAGAAGAAAAGACCCTAGAGCTCAGAAACTGTTCTACTTCGCTATACTACCCCTATTTATCAGCTTCAAGATGTCAGGAGAGAGTTTTTTTTTTTTAATTATTGTTTAGCTTCATGATTGGGTGTCTTTGGGGCCACAGGCTTCACTGAAATGAGAATGTACGGTAATGAGCCTTGATCTGGCTCTTCTCCCAGGGCCAGATCTTTGAAGCCTGAGCCAGACAGAGTGGACTGCTGCCACCACCATGTCACATCCACTCAGCAATGAACAAACTGTAAAGAAAGGGAAATCCGCCTCTGCAGCTTCCCTGTATGGTTGTAAAGAAGGGCCCTGAATCCAGATTGCCTGTGCACAAGCTGGACTCAACCCACAGCCTGGGGCAAATACCTCAAGCCATCTTCATGCATTTTCCCACCTGAAACACTAGGCTAAAAACAGTGTAAATCTTACTACAGATCTAGACTAATGCTGACAAAGCACTTTTGGAAAGTGCACTACGCAAGATGCGTTAGATGGTGACAGTTATTATGTCCAGATATATGTCCCTTTGCCTTGCTTCAAGTCCCCATCTCAATTGTTTAAATTTTTGTGTTCAAAACTAGGTGACTGCTATCGATTCCCCTCAAAACCAGCTCCTTATTCTTTTTAGCTATTCAAAATGGAACTGCCCTGGCATCCTCAAGTCTTCTACTGGGTCTAATATACGTTCTGTTAGTCCAACTTTCAGAGATATGGAATCCATTCATGTCTATCTAGCTCTATACTACCACACTGGATCAAGCCACCATCTTCTGCCTATATAAACACAGGAGCCCCCTTCCTACTACTCCATCTGTCTTCCTCTTCTCAACTACTGGCCTCTCATTTGCTAACCTATGTTTGGATAAGCTACTTATTTGGATCATAGGGTGCTTCCAATGGCTTCCACCTTACTCATAATAAAAGCCAAAATTCTCATTACCCTCCAAAGACCTTTGCGTCTAAATCTCCATGGCTTTCCCGCCTCACCTCTGTCTTTTCTCCCCACATTTACTCTGGGCCAGTGATACACCATGAACAAAGCTGCCTGTGGGATTTTTCAGTTGCTGCTCCTTCTGCATGGATGGTTTTTTGTTGTTGTTGCTTTTGCCAGTCCTGGGGCTTGAACTCGGCCTGACCACTGTTCTTGGGCTTTCTCAAAGCTTAGAGTTTTCCATTTGAGCCACAGCACCACTTCTGGCTTTTTCTACGTATGTTGTACCAAGGAATGGAACCCAGGTCTTCATGTGTGCTAGCACTCTACCACTAGGCCAAACTCTCGGCCTGGTTCTCCACTTTTTGCAAGACTTGCTCCTTTGCTTCTCAGGTCTTCACTCATTCTGTATCCCTCAAAGGGAAATTCCCTGCCCTCATAAATATTACATAGTCTCTTTTCCACATTTTCTTCCTTTGCTTCATTTTCTCTCCTTCTTACTTGCCGTATTACCTGACCTGCTTTCTCTCTCCATTTCTGATTTTGCTCCAGCAGTATGCTTAAAGCAACAATGGATAGCTAAGAAATACATGTGTATGTTGTCAGCTAATACAATGTTGTTCTGTTTCTCCTTCGGGACCCTGGTAGATTGAAATGTTAAATATTTACTTATATTTTGACATGCCCTTTATTTAAACTTTCATGTCTAATCACTACAGTTATATGATTTTTGGGGGGGCAATGCGATGAAGGTGCCTATCCATGAAAACAGAAGAGATCCCATCCATTCTTCATTTGTGGCTCTTCTGCCAGTTTATAGTTAACTATATGAAGCAGCTGTCCCTAGAATTGACTCAGAGAAGCTCTTACTCCCAGAAGACTCCATTAGTATAGATTGCCTCACTGGTATGTAACCTCAATTTGGGGAGAGCAGGGACTGTGACCAGCTTTCTCATCATTGTATTCCTACTACTCAAATATTTGTTGCATGAATGCACTAGTTAATTGATGCACGTTTGGGTACTTCATTGTGTTTTGTGTTTTATATTAATGGTAAGATAGGCCACAAATCCTCTCTGGGGGAGCCAGCATATTCTCTGAAAAAGTATACTTTTAATATTTCAAGGTTCCTCTTGGAGAACTGGAAAAATTCACTTTTGAAAGTTTTTTCCCTCTTCCATGGCATGATGGACCTTTATATAAAATAAAAACACAACAAATGTTTAAGTATGCTTTTAGTAAAGATGGCCCACCACAGGAATACATATGTGTTCATGTACATTTGTGAGTGCATAGATCTATGCATATGTAAGTGTATGTTCACATATAGATGCTATGTTACGTATGTTGAGTATGGATAGATGTATATATGTGTACTTGTACCAATGTATAGCTAGAGATAAGTTTTTGCATGAGAGAGAAAGAGAGTGCAAATAAATAGAGAAATGAAGTGATGATCATGGTCAGTAAAAAATAATTTTTAGATCAGTATTGGAACTTGAGCTCAGGGACTGGATGCTGTCCCTTACCTTTTTTGCCTAAAGACGGCATTCTATCATGTGAGCCACACCGCTCTACTTCCAGATTTTTGCTCATGTCTAATTTGTAATTAGACATAAAAGCTTTCACTTTTCTGTTCCTATTAGCTTTAAATCCTAATCCTTAGATCTCAGCCTCAGAGTTAGTAAATAATAAAATGGTATGATGACTAGAAGGCTGGTCTAGTTTCTTGCCTCCTCCTCCTCCTCCTCTTTCTTCTTCTTCTTTGGTTGGTCATAGGGCTTGAACTCTGGTCCTGGGCACTGTCCCTGAGGTCTTCAGTCAAGGCTATCACCCTACCCCTGGAGCCAGCACGACTTCCTCCTTGCCTTCTTCTAGTTTAAAACAAAAAACTAGTTTTACAGAAGAAGCAACACCCCTGGTCTGCCTGACAGCTCACTACCCCTACTTAAATGCAATAAGTTTTACATGCACCTTCCATCTTTCTATCACTAATCCAGCAGATACTAAGCTTCCATCTACTAAGTTACATATATAAATTCTTGGATAGAGAATAAATTAGAGTTATGAGGTTCCTGCATCTCTGTGGTAAAGAGATGTTTTTTTTTAAAGCAAAGTAATGAAATGGTAGTCTCACTAAAATAAAGACATAGGCTGTGAAGAAACTGAGAGCAGGGATGTGCTAAAGATTGGATATAGTGGTCATGATTATGTAACATTTTTTAAGTAAAAGTCTGGAATAAGATCCCTCCAGGCAGAAAATACAGCAACAGTGGCAAGGAACTTGTCTGCAACAGCAAATGATGGAGAGTGTTGAGAGCTGAGCTCAGTCTAGGGCAAAGACCGGGCTCTGTTGAAATTTATTC
The DNA here is from genome assembly GCF_031878675.1 of Megascapheus bottae. NCBI lineage: Eukaryota > Metazoa > Chordata > Mammalia > Rodentia > Geomyidae > Megascapheus > Megascapheus bottae. The sequence goes on from NC_143522.1 coordinate 17,273,017, forward strand.
CTGGGCATGTCCTCTAGAAAGGTCATCAATTACTCTTAGAAGGAAATTAAAAAAAAAAAAACAATTCAAGGTATTAAAAGAAAATAAGACTGCCTCTGTTGAGGAAAGAAATGCATATGCATGCAAAATACACTAGGTCTTGTCTATGCATTCACCCAACCACTGGGATCTTATTTCATCCTACCACCCACCCTCAGCAGCCAGAATGAACAACATAATAGAATTCAACCACTGGGCTAATCTCTGGGATGAAATCTCTCAGCTGTTGCCCTTGACTGACGTCAGTTTAGATCCTCACCCAAACAAATGGTTCTTTCTCTAGTCCCCGATAATTAGCTCCCCCCAGACACAATGGGAAGGCCTTAGCCCAAGCTTTTAGGAAGGACATTTGAAACACAAGGGAATGCTGGTGTTTTGCTTTAGGGATGAGACAAATGTTCCGGAAATGAAAGTTTATTTATGTTTGCAATTATGCACATCCTGAAATGTCTGTATAATGGGTTCAATTCAGCCCTGGCTTCAGTGAAAAAAATGTCGTATCTGAGGAAGAAAACTAGGATATAATATTAGTGCACAGGAAGCCTGTAAGTATCAGAATGTCCCTTTTTTTTAATTCTTTTTTTTTTTTAAGTTTGAAGATAAACTTTGGTCTTTTTGTATGTATGCTGGCATTTACACCCGCTCTTGGCTACAAATATGTTTTTGGCGTGCACATGCACTCAAAAGATAATAGTTTGGGTTGCTATTATTCTTTTTTGAGAGAACAAGAGGATGGTAAATGTTAATCCCTGTGCAGATTAAAAAAATAAATAAACTATTAACTAACCATGAGACTTTGTAGCCCTCAGAGTTCTTTTTTTTTTTTTGGCAGGGTGGGGGGGGCGGTTATGGGGCTTGAACTCGCCCTGGGCACTGTGCTTGAGCTCTTCAGCTCAAGGCTACTGCCCTACCCCTGGGTTTGTTCCTGAGCTCTTCAGCTCCAGGCTACTGGCTTTGAACCTTGATTGTCAGATCTCAGCCTCCTGAGTAGCTAGGATTATAGGCGTGAGCCACCATGTCCCACTAGCCCTCAGAGGTTTTTAAGAGTTATTTTCACTGGGCGCAGGGGCTCACACCTCCTAAGGAAGATGAGATCTGAGGATTGTGGTTCAAAGCCAGCCTGGGCACTAAAAAGAATCTGTGAGATTCTTATCTCCAATTAACCACCAGAAAACAGAAAGTGGCACTGGGGCTCAAGGAGTAGGGCAGTAGCCTTGAGCTGAAGAGCTCAGAGCCCAGAGTTCATGTCCTAAGACCACCACCAACAACAAAAATATATGCCTTATCAGGTGCTGGTGGCTCACACCCCAGGAAGCTGAGATCTGAGGATTGTGGTTCAAAGTCAGCCTGGGCAGAAAAGTCCCCATGAGATCTTATCTCCAATTGAACATTCAAAAACCACAAGTGGTGCTGTAGCTCAAGTGGTAGAGCACTAGCTTTGAACACAAAGAGGCTAAAGGAGAGTACCCAGGCTCTGAGTTCAAGTCTCACAACTGACCAAAAAAAGGGGAAGTGTGGCCTGGTAGTAGAGTCCTTGCCTACATGAACAAAGCCCTAGGTTCGATTCCTTGGTACCATATATACAGAAAAAGCAGGAAATGGTGCTGTGGCTCAAGTAGTAGGGCATTAGCCTTGAAAAAGTCCAAGGCAGTACCTGAATTCAAGCCTCAGGACTGGCAAAAAGAAAAAATATATATTTATAGCCAGGCACTGGTAGCTCATGCCTGTAATTCTAACACTCAGAAAGCTGAGATCTTAGGACTGCAGTTCAAAGCCAGGCCAGGTATTAAAGACTGTGAATCTCTTCTCTCCAATTGACCAGCAAAAAGCTGGGCCTGGAAGTATGGTAAGAGTATAAGGCCCTGAGTTCACTCCCTAATACCACTCCCCTATACATGTAAGAATATTTGTTAATTTGGACTACTCAAAGGGGTCTTATTAAATCAAAGAGGTAAATCCTACATCTGGTCTCTACCTTATGTGGATTAACAATTTTTCTCATACATGTTGTTTAAAAAAGGGGGGGGGACTTTTATGGTGTTCACTTTATTTTGATCATATTTTTTAAAAGATCATGAATCTCCTTTTTCCCAGATGAACCATAAGGCACCTATTCACTTCAAATCCTGTACTATTTAAAGTTCAAAAGAAAGTTGCTCCTTTGATGGATTTAAACTTCTTTAGAGTTGTTTTCCTCATTGATGTTCTTTTCCTGTTGCTGATGGTTATTCAGTCATCCTGGGCAAGAAAATAAGTAGCCAGGTCACCAGGGTGGGGACTAACAACTCCCAGGCTTCTTTGCACTCCCTAGTACAACTTCTGGCCATATAAATGCCACAGAAGAAATCTAGCACAGTTGCTTTGTTCCCAATTCCACAGTGCCTAGGGCCTCCTTGCATTTTAATTAGGGTAAATAGTACATTCCTATTCTAGGCTGACATGCAGGCTCCCTTGGCTTTATTCTTAAATGCAGTAGCTTAAAAGACACATTTTGTTTTGTCCTCCTCTTTTTCTGCTACAAAGACTCAAAAAAGTAAAGAAAAAGGCCAGGCATAGTGGCTCACACCTGTAATCCTAGCTACTCAGGAGGCTGAGATCTGAGGATCCAGGTTCAAAGCCAGCTCTGTCATTAAAGTCCATGAGACTCTTATCTCCAATTAACCACTAGAAAACTAGAAGTGGCACTGTGGCTCAAGGGGTGAGGTGGGAGCTTTAGCTGAAGAGCTCAGGGACAATGCCCATGCTCAGACAAAAAAAAAAAAAAAAGTAAAGGAGGGGAAAGGAGCACCCCAGATAGCATCTCTCTATGCAACTACTTCTTGTGTGCACAAGCAGCCCTTTATTTCCCAGTATCTCTTTGCAAACCAGTATGTCAGATATAAAACTGTCAGCTGGTAAGTGCAGAAATCAAAGCAGGAGCCACAGTGTGAGTCCCATTCATCCTCCTCATCTTCCCACCAGCTCCTCTTAGGCCCAAGACTTCAGAAAAGGATATTAACAGGGAAGGTTACCAACTATCACAAATACCTTTCTCTTGACTGGAAGACACAGAATTCTAAAGTCTGAGCATTTGCTAAAAGCAAGAACGACATGGGATTAAGAAGGGGAGAAACTGAAAATTATAACTCAGTTTGCTCTGATACTACTGATATGTCTGCTCTGATAATACTGATATGTCTAGGAAGAAGGCTGAAGCAAAAAAGTACTTACTAGATTTTTTTTCCTATGGCTAGACTTTACCACCTGTATGGTGGACACACACAAATACCAGAGTCCAAATTTTCACATATAAATATAGATATATATTTCTGTCTTGTCAAATTTCATTGTGCGTTACCCATCCTAGAATCATTTGTTTGACATACAAAGTTAGGTATAGGTCCCAGATCTGACAGATGGAAATTAATAAACAAAAAAAAGTGCTTTTTAGAATAAGTGATAAATTGATGAACAAATCATGTTTATGTTGACAGATTAGACTAAAAAGCACCAGATGGCCACTTGTTTTTATATATTTAGTTGGGTTATTAGTTAGCTGTAAATTTTTTCAAATAGGCACCACTGGTCCATAGTAGAACTGAGTAAGAGCCCTGGGAAAGCAATGCCTACAGAGGTAACAAGGAAGAGTGTTTTGAATTCTGATTTAATTCTTCACAGGAAGAGACAACTGATAGACCTGGCTATAAAATGAAGCTCTCAGGCAAACAATTCTCTCAACACCACCTCTTCCTTTGCTTCCTCAGTCAGTTCCAAATTCAGCTGCCATCTGATGGAAAACATTAATATCAACGAGAAAAAAGACATGCAGTAGTTGAAAGACTCACATGGAAAGACATGTAGCTGACAATCAACTAGAAGCAGATGGAAAATCACAAGGACACAAGTTATGTTCTTCCTACTAGAGAACTGCAGAGATAAAGTGTTGAATTAAAAAAAAAAAAAGGAAAGGAAACAGTGGTTCACATTGGTCATGGTGGCACATATCTGTAATCCCAGCCACTCAGTAGGAATTGGTAAGAGGACTGTGTTCCAAGGCTGGCAGGAGCTAAAGCATGAGACACTCTATGAAAAACAAATTGAAGAAACAAAAAGACTGGGGGCTCTGGTTCAACTGGTGGAGAAGGCCCCGAGTTCAACCCCTACAAGCATCACAAAAAAGGAAAGAAAGAAAACAGAGAGTTGGGGGGGAGGGAGGAAGAAAGTTTGGAGGGAGGAGGGGGAAAGGAAAGGAAGCGAGGGAAGGAAGGGAAAGGGAAAGGGAAAGGGAAAGGGAAGGGGAAAGGGAAAGGGAAAGGGAAAGGGAAAGGGAAAGGGGAAAGGCAAGACAAGGCAAGGCAAGGAAAGGCAATGCAAAGCAGAAAACATGGCAGCTCAATAAATAAATTATTAAAAGGCTGTAAGATTTGACGATAAAGCAGTGGGTAGCACACATCTGCTTAACAGCCTGTGGTATTACAGATGTTCCCAGCTCAGACTCATTCTCAGACTTATCCAAATGATTCCATTTTCAGCATTTAGAGACTTATTAGTTTCCTGTGGCTACTGTAACAAATTATCACAAATGTGGTAGCTTAAAATAACGCTAATTTATTCTCTCAGGATTCTGGAGATCAGGAGTCTGAAATCAGAATTGCAGTACTGAAGTAAGGATGAGGACGTCAGCAGGCCCCATTCCCTCTGGAGACTGACTGAAAGAGAGAATCTATCTGTTCCTTGCCCCCTTCTGACAAATGGATGTAGGTATTCTTTGTCTGTGGCTTCCTCACTCTAACCTTTAAGGCCAGCATTTTCAAATCTTTATGTTCCATTTTCCCATTGTTTTCTCTGTGTGAGCAAAATCTTCCTCTGTACCTTTCATGAGGATGCATGTTATTGGATTTAAGGCTCACACAGATAACAACTAGAGTGCCTTCCATTAGCCAAAATATCTCTGCAATAGCCCTGTCCAAATAAGATAACACTTACAAGCTTAGATACTAGTACTTGGTGTTATGGGGACAATATTCAATCACCGAAATGTAGTCATAACACTTAAGTTTTATTAAAAAACAACAACAACAACAACAAAAAACCAGAGCAAACCTGGCACCTGTAGTTCAAAGCCAGCCTAGACAGGAAACTCTGTGAGACCTAATTAACAACTAGAAAACCAGAAGTGGTGAGGTGGCTCAAAGTGGTGGATTGTAAACCTTGAGCAAAAAGAGCTCAGGAACAGTGCCCAGACCTGGAGTTCAAGCCCAGTGACCAGCAAAGAAAAACAAAAACAGGACCAGGAGTTCGGCCTAGTGGTAGAGTGTTTGCCTAGCATTCATGAAGACGCGGGTTCAATTCCTCCGTACCATATATATAGAAAAGGCTGGAAGTGGTGCTGTGGCTCAAGGAGAGTGCTCAGGTGCTGAGTACAAGCCGCTGGACTAGCAAAAAATATTAAAAATAAACAAAACAAAAACCACAAAGTGAATGCAAGAAACCTCACCATGCCTGCGAAACAACAGGTGTACACATCTGGGTTATTTCTGTATAATGCCTAAAGTTACATATGGACTATTATTTACATAGCACATGAACCCAAATATTTCGGATTTAAATTAAAATACAAGTTGCTCAATCACCTCCAGAACAGAATAATTGTCTCACTTGAAGAATTCCTATATAATCCATGCAAAGACGACTAAGGCACAATTACTTGTTTATCAGTTGGCTTTGGCCCTACCAACCAAGCTTTCTTACTGTTAAATACAGTCCGAGAGGAAATCCACGGAGGAGTTAGTTTGGGTAGTAAGAATTTATGTTGAAATCTTTATTTACTAGGCTCATTGATGGGTCATAAATGGGTACTGGCAGCTTTGGGATCTGGCCCTTGCATTTTACTACCTCTCATTTTTAATTGCCCTTATACTCTGCAGATATCCAAGGTTCTTTTTGTTCCTAGGTTAGAAACTGTTGAATGAGAGATGATCCTCCATATCAATTCTAGCTTCTTGCTTTCCCATCAGGCATCAGGTATGCAGGCAAATCATCCCTTAAGTTTCTCCTAAGCAAAGAGCTCCATCTCCACAGGACTTAAACAAGGAAAGAGACAGCTGGGATTACTGATGTCCAAGCAATTTTCAAGCCAGAATTATACTTTCATGTAATTCAAAGTTGTCCCTTCTTAATTCACTTTCTTAATAATGTCAATAAATTGTGTACCTTTAGAACGCTTTTGACCTTTGATTAGAAAAAAGGAAGTGATTTACTTGCCTTGGGAACATAGCTTAAGGAGGAATCAACAGCTGCGTTTATCAATACTAGGCTGCAGAAAATATTGAATCAAGCCAGTGTCTCACACTTCTAGTTACTCAGGAGGCTGAGATTTGGAGGATCACAGTTCAAGGCCAGAGCACTATCATGTAAAACCATCTCTACCTCCAAGGACTTGGAGACAAGAATGTCCATGTTTATTCTGAGTTCTCTAGCAGAGATGATGGTTAGTGATCCATGTTTTAAGAGACATGCATTTAAAAATATATGAAAAAAAAGAGACATACATTTCTAGTGTACAAAGCTTACAATTTAGAGCCTAAGTAAAGGTATTTTCCATTCCAGATGCCAATGGCTCGCTAATGTTAGATACTCAGGAGGCCAAGATATGAGGATAGCAGCTCAAAGCCAGCTGGACAGGAAAATCTTTGAGACCCTTATCTCCAATTAATCACCAAGAAGTTGGAAATGGAGCAGTGGCTCAAGTAGTAGAGTACAAGCCTTGAGCAAAAAAGCTCAGGCACAGGACCCAAGCCCTGAGTTCAAGCCCCAACTCTCTCCTATAGGGCTAGTACTTCAGGACTGTGGCATAGGTAAAATGAATCCTGGCATGGAAAAATACCTGCAGGGTATGTACCAAACCAAAAGCCATCCCAGCCCCACACCTGTCTTACCTGTTTCCTTATGAGATGATGAGGTGCTAGCCCAAGGTGTGTCATCTTCAAACTGAACCCAGTTGCTGATGGCTGAGGCTAGCTCTGGTGGAGGCTGTTCAGGGCTCCCAGGCGGGGAGGCTGCTTCAGAGATGAGGCCCATCTTTTCAGAAGAGTCATCCTGCTCTGAGTGGGAAAGGTCCTGTGAGACTCCATCTACCACATGGTTCTCCCCAGAGGAGCTTTCAGATGGGTCTGAAGAAGATGACAGTTCTGGGAAGTGCTCTTCAGTGCCCCCTGCAACCGTTATTAGATAATATCACTGCATGTGGAAGGAGAGTCATGAAACTATCCCATATTGGCAAACACAAAAGATGAGCAAGAGACAAAACAGCCATGCCATTCTGTTCCTTTGCCAAAGGACTGTCTCCCTAACAAAGCTTAGTTGACATCTACACTAGTTAGGTAGAAGAGTCGTGTTATCTTTCTATATAAGCATTCACTCTATTACTTGAGGGAGGGACACTGTGGCATTTTCACAGAGGTCAAACAAAACTGAGTAGAGTGGCATAAATGGAATGCAAAACCTAGATGAACAGTAGAGCTTCTCTCTACTAAACATTCAAATTTCATTTTTTTTGTTTTTGGTTGGTCGTGGGACTTGAACTCTGGGTCTTGGTGTTGTCCCTAAGCTCTTTAGCTCAAGGCTACCACCCTATCCCTTGGCCTTGGTGCTACCTCCCTGAGCTCTTCAGCTTAAGACTAGTACTCTACCACTTGAGTCACAGTGCCACTTCTGGCTTTCTGGTAGTTATTAGAGATAAGAGTCTCACGGGGGCTGGGAGTTTGGCCTAGTGGTAGAGTGCTTGCCTACCCTGCACTAAGACTTGGATTCAATTCCTCAGTACCACATATGTAGAAAAAAGCTGGAAGTGGTGCTGAGGCTCAAGTGGTAGAGCTCTAGCCTTGAGAAAGTCCAAGGACAGGGCGCTCAGGCCCTGAGCTCAAGCCCAGGACTAGCAAAAAAAAAAAAAAAAAAAGAGGCTCACGGACTTTTTAGTGCCTAGGCTGGCTTTGAACTGATCTTCATATCTTAAGCCTATTGAGTAGCTACCAGGCGTGAGCCACTGTGCCCAGCTTTCAAATTTCAATTTTTTTGTGTGGTCCAACAACCAGGTAGAAACTCTGAAAGTGACACAGAGGTCTTCCTGTAGCTTCTGTCATTTCACTGGCCCTAGAATACTTAATTTCAGAACTTTTTTTCTGAAAATAATAGATATAATATATATAACATATTACATATATTATATATAAAATAATATAGACTAATTATGGTGATAAATACATAAATCTGAATGTGCTAAAATGTGTTAACTTCATACTAAAGAATGTCAATTTTACTGTAAAACAAACTTTTTTTTTTCCAGTTGTGAGGCTTGAACTCAGGGCCTGAGCATTGTCCTTGGACTTTTCTCAAGGCTAGAGCTCTACCCTTGAGTCACAGTAACATTTCCAGCTTTCTTCTATGTATGTGGTGCCGAGGAATCAAACCTGGGTCTTCAAGCATGCTAGGCAAGCACTCCACCATTAGGCCAAACTCCTGGCCCTGTAAAACAAACTTTAAAGGCTCAAAATTTCATAAAATTATGACAGACCTTTCTCTCATTACTAATTAAACAAATTAGTTAACTTACATGCAATCAAAACTTTTAGCACTAACAGAAATAAAAGGTGAATCACATATGTATTCTTAACAAAATTTTAAAAAAGAAACAGGACAAAATTAGTTTTTGATTTGGGGATACTGAATATTGGACCCCTGAGAATGCAGAGACTGAACTTTCTACCAATACCCACATCTTCAACCTGAGAATTTTTTCTGTGTGTATGCCAATATCAGAACTTGAACCCAGGGCCTCAGGTTCTTGCTCAGCTTAATTGTTCATAGCTGGCCCTCTGCTACTTGAGCCATGTCTCTAGTCAGGGAATTTGCTAGTTAACTAGAGTTGGAGTCTCAGAGGTTTTTCTACCCCAGCTGGTTTTGAACTGTGGTCTTCCAGGTTTTAGCCTCCTTAGCATCTAGGATTACAGATATGAGCCATCAATGCCTGGTGAGAAACTATTTTTAAAATGATTATTGACCCAGTATATTCAAAGTTTAGAATTTCAACACATAATCAGTATAAAAACTGACAAATGGGTGTTTGCGACTGGGACTAAGTACATTTCAAAGGCTCAGTGGCCACACAGATACCTTACTGAACGGCACACCTGCACACTCACGTTTTTCAAAGGTGGTAAACGTGAGATGATTTAAGTTGGCACTGATGGATGTAGTAACAAAACCAATTGGCATGGTTTTGCAAACAGCTCCAGGTCTGACCATCATTCTTGAGTACAAGGTTTCCTAAAGGGCCAATTATTGCCTTCACAGAGAACAAAGGTGACAGTTCTTTCTATACCTAAGGTTCTGTGCTAAGCACTTTACTGATGCTCAGATGCTCATTCACTTATTCCTCATAAATCTCCTTAACTGAGGGAAGGATTAGGTTGGTACAGAAAAGGAAGCGATGCACGGATAGTAAATAAATAATTTTGCCAGCTGGGGCACTAGTAGCTCATGCCTGTAATCCCAGCTATTCAGGAGGCTGAGATCTGAGGATCATGATTCAAAGCCAGCTTGCACAAAGTCCATGAGGCTCTTATCTCCAACTAACCACTAGAAAACTAAAAGTGGAGCTATAGCTCAAAGTGGTAGAGCACTAGTCCTTAGCAAAAGAGCTTGGGGACAGCTCCCAGAACCTGCTTTCAAGCCCATGACAAAAAGCCAAAACAAAAAAGCCAAAAAAAAAAAAAAGGTATACCATTCATCTATGACGAAATCAGGTTTGAGCTCCAGTAATCTGCCTCAGAGCCTTTGTCATTTTTAAGAATTACAGTTAAAATTTGGGAAAATCAAAATCACTAGTGGGAGTACTACCACAAGAGATTGACAGTAAAGAGCTTTGCAAATAGGAAATTATATTTGTTGGAAGAAAAGAACTCAATCATTTTGGTATTTCCAGGAGGTTACAAAGGTGTCTTTCCTCTGGGCCTTTTTTTTTTTTTAAATTGTCATTGGTATTTTGGCCATTCTGGGGCTTTAAACTCTGCCTGACAATTTGTTAGGCAGGGAATACCAGTTGAGCCCTGCCTCCCATCCTTCTTGCTTTTGGCTATTTCTTGAATAGACACGTGTGTGGCATCACACCCAGCTTTTTATTGACTAGATGAGGTCTCCCTAACTTATTGCCAGGCTAGTTTTGACCCACGGTCTGCCTAATATCTGCCCCCTAAGTAGCCAGGGTTCCAGTTGGAAGCCACCATGCCCAGCTTCCTCTGGACTCCTAGTGCTTGAACTCAGGGCCTAGGTACTGTTCCTGAGTTTCTTTTATTCAAGACTAGCATTCTGCCACTTGAGCCACGGTGGTGCTTCTGGCTTTTTCTGTTTATATGGTATTGAGGAATTGAACCCAAGTCTTCATGCACCACTTCTGGCTTTTTCTGAGTATGTGGTACCGAGGAATCTAACCCAGGGCTTTGTGCAAGCCAGGTGAACACTCTCGCACTAGGTTACACTTTCAGCCCCTTCCTCTGGACTTTCAAGCAGAAGTCACTCATCTGAGAATAGTAACTGAATCAGCTCCTTTCTACTTTCCTTTCTTACAATCCCACTTATGCAATGATCAATGTAAGCCACAACAAACAGGGACAGATCTTTACCAGTCTTATCACTATGAAAAAATAAAATATTCCTTACCCTCAGAAGGGACAAGAAAGAGTGGCTCTTCATTGAAGGAGACCCACTCTGACTGATTGGCAGCGATCACATGGTCCAAGGTCGTCATGCTAAGAAGTTAAGAAGGCACTGGTCATCTTCACACTGTTGACTTCATGTGGACCCCAGAGGAGTGTTTGGGGTGGAAGGGCATACGCAGCCCGGAGGACTTGGCCTAGAATCTGTTGCAAGGGTCTTAGAGAGGCAGTACTCAGAAAATAGCAGATTCCTTCCTTTGAATAATCTGCCAAGCAGAAATCTGGTTGTTTGTGTGTTGTTTCTGAAAAACAACAAAAAGAATAATCATCACATTATACCCAAATTCACTTTTAGTACTATTCATGATTCTGAGCCTTTTCTTACTTGGTTTACTTCCTTCTGTTTCTTCCTTGCTTTCACTTTTTATATAAGCCATTACCACTAAGGTCTGGAAATAAGCCTCTATCTCAGACTTGTAATTAATAGCTCAAATTTTAGTAAGTAGATTCCCTAATTGCTTCAATAACTGGAAATACTGTTATTATAATATAGTGCTATTTCAGTAAAGCAAATATTCAAGCTTTTCAAAGTGTTTCCAATTTCTTTTACCAGATGGTGATATTTACTACTAAATCAGTGTAGTTGCTTGCCTTAGGCAGGTAACGAATTTACATTTTTGGCAGAAATCCAAAAATCTCCAGATGGTATCTTCAGGCATGGTTTACTAATCTAGAGAAACAGATACGGGATTGTCTTGATCATTCAGAGTAATAGGATAAAAGAATATTTGCTTTAATGAATATGTGAGTTGATGAAACACGTTTTCAATCTAAGCCAATTTGAATTAGTATATAAATATCAAGCCGTTACATGCATGGCAATTCTGTTCCATCTACACAGGATACTCAACTGACCTGTAATTTACATTTATAATTAAAATGCTATTAATGTATTTTATAACTAGAATGTAGCTGTTGATCTTTGATGAAGTGATAAAATTGGAACTAATGCAAAATTAATATGCTGCCACAAAGAAGCTATTACTATTTTGAGTAATATCAATTCTTATTAACTGAATATTCTCAATATTCAGATAGTTTCTAGAACAACTGAACTTGTTACTTTCCAATTGGTATACAATATCAAGGAAGTCTGAAGAAATTTTATTACAAGTTATTATATTCAGTAAATAAGCTATATTAGAGAAAATTAATATAGAAATGTTAAGTTGTTCTAAGATTGTACCTCACTCCAGTTAGAATGGCCATGATCAAAAAATTTAATAACAACAGATGCTGGAGGGGATGCAGCCAGGAGGGATCACTGTTGGTGGGAGTGCAAACTTGTTCAGCCATTATGGAAAGCAGTATGGCAGTTCCTCAAAAGACTAAACACAGAGCTCTCCTATGACCCAGCAATTCCCCTACTTGGCATTTACCAAATCACCCAGAAACAAGAACATACTAAATCCACTAGCACGATGTTCACTGCAGCACAATTTACCATAGCAAAGATATGGAACCAACCCAGATGCCCCTCGGTTGATGAGTGGATCAACAAGATGTGGTATTTATACACAATGGAATTCTATGCTGCTGTCAGAAAGAACGACAACATCGCCCCATTTGTAAGGAAATGGAAAGACTTAGAGAAAATCGTATTAAGTGAAGTAAGCCAGACTCAAAGAACATAGGCTCAATGGTTTCCCTCATTTGTCATAATCAGTAGAAACCTTGGGCTCTCCTAGCAGAGATTTACAATAGAACAAAACCTAGATACCTAAGGCCATATAGTACGACACTAAATGAAAGGACCTCCAGGATATAGAAACAAAAGCCATATAATGAGTGATTGTTGTCCTTAATGTACTATATTATCTCTCATCTCTTTTGCTGTCCCTTGGTTATCTCATATTGTTACAGTATTTACCTGGTTATCTGATATATTGGATATATTTGTATTTGATTATTTGAAATTGGATAGGGAAGGGGAGAAAACAAGATGAGGGGCGGGGGGAGGGGGAGGAGGGAAATGGGGACCAAGACATGAGAAAGGTTATCAATGTTTGTGAAGTAATATACCTTCTATCTAGTGAATATAATGTAACACTTCTATTAATTACAATAAAAAATATATGGAAAAAAAGAAATGTTAAGATGTGAGGTAATTAAAAGATTTAACTTTGCTTTACACTTCCCCAATACAACAAATATAGAAAATTAGCAAATTTTAGAGACATATTTCTATATTATCCTTCATTTCTCACTACCCATTTTAGATGAGTAGATAATTTTTCTTTTTTTTTTTTTTCTGTTGGTGATGGGACTTGTACTCTGGGCCTGGGCGCTGTCCCTGAGCTCTTCAACTCAAGGCTACTGCCCTACCACTTGAGCCACAGTGCCACCTCTGGTTTTCTGGTGGCTAATTGGAGGTAAGAGTCTCACAGACTTTAGTGCTTGGTCTGGCTTTGAACCATGATCCTCAGATCTCAACCTCCTGAGTAACTAGGATTACAGGCATTAGCTACAGTGCCTGACTGACAATAATTCTTTTATAGATGAGGAACCTTAGTGTCCAGAAATAAAGTGACTTATTCAATATTTAAGTGTTATAAATTCTAACTGGTTCCCTAAAATCATTTGTTGCTTCCTCCACACTTTTAGTAAGAACTCACAAACCTTACAGCATACTGAAAATGACTTTTTATTTATTCTATAATAAGAGCCTCCCAAAAGAATAACAGGATAGCAGTCAAAACAAACAGATGGATTTAATTCACCATACTAGGAATTGGGAGATCCAATTCTTGAACTCTGTTCTTCCAGTGCCAAAACACTCTAACCTTTACACCACAGCAATAAAAAAGTACTGCAGAGCTCTTCCTTTCTGCCTGGTGGCAGCCATCAGGTAAGCCAGGATGAGTGCCTACAAGTACATCCAGGAGCTATGGAGGAAGAAGCAGTTAGATATGAGGCACTTTCTTCTGAGAGTCTGCTGCTGGCCTGGGATACAAGGCCAAGCAATGTTACATCATATACAGGATTCGTGTGTGCTATAGTGACTGCAAATGCCTGCTTCCTAAGGGTGCAACTTATGGCAAACCTGTCCATTATGGTGTTAACCAGCTCAGGTTTGCTTGTAGCCTTCAGTCCGATGCCAAGGAGCATCGGATCTCACCATCTCATCAGAAGAAATCCTGGTACCCAGTGATCAGCAGACCAGTCCACAAACATGGAGAGATGTGTGGACTAACCTCTGCAGGCTGCTAGAGCCATGGCCTCAGAAAAGGGCAGCACACTATCAGTGGTTCTCACAGAGCAGCATGGAGAAGGCGCAATACTCTCCAGCCCCAACGTTACCACTAATAATAAAAATGTCTGTATAATTCATACCTAGTAAACAATTTAGGACAGTCATGTCTGCTTAAAGGTGTTATTTGTCTGTTAGAACTAGTCTACAGATTATTTCATGACTGCTTTGTCAAATCATGGAAATACAATAATGTTTGAAATCTAAAGTGATGGTGTATCTTATTTCTACTAAGCTAAAACTTTTTCTGTCTATGCTTTATCTTATTACGGATTGAGTCAGTATTTAAAACATTGATATGTGGTATAATAAGTGTGAAATAAATTCTTGAGAAGAGGGGGAAACATACTACAGATATATATATATATATGGCCTATATATGGACTGTCAACCAACTAAAAGTACTTTATAAACATCAATTGCAATAGAACAATAATAATATCTCTTTGAAACTCACCACATGAAAATCTGCCAGATCTGGCAAAATATCTGAGAGTGTCACAAAAGATGGAACACCCCAAATGCTCCAAGTCACTCTTCTGACATCCTTCCCAGCCACAGACTGTTCAAACAGTCTGCCAGATCTTACCAGAGAGCAGCACAGAGCCCACATAAAGAGCCGATTCCCACAAGCTTCTGCCCAGGAAACCTTCCTCGGGCCCTACCAAACATCAATGTCACTCAAAGCGGTAATGGCTGCAGGCCAAGATAAGAGAGCACACAGCAGCAGCAAGTAAACCCCCATCCTCTGTCGGGACCTCTCCTAAAGAAAGCCACAATGCACGTCCACGTGCAGTGTCGTCACTCAATGAGAAAAACATCCTGCTGATCTCGTGATGATGAACCCAGCAAAATCCATGGATGAGTGGGGGAGGGACCAGGAGAAAAAGAGGGAGAGGTAAAGGTAGTAGGGAAAAAGAAAAAAAAAATATGAACTTTAGAATTAGGGAGTTTTAAAGATCAACAGTGTAGCATTCCAGTTTTTGTGATGAGAAAACTGAGGCACAAGGAATCCATATTAACAATAGAGATAGAAGTCAGGCTACAGACTGAGTCTTGTCCAATCTCTACTCAGCCTCTTTTGAGCCTCAGTTTACTTCTGGATAGCAAGACTGATAATAATGGCAGATGGCCTTAAAGGGATGACTCTGTACCAGGTCTCATTCCAAACTCTTTTTTTTTTTTTTTTTTTTTTGTTACCAATCCTGGGCACTGAGCACTGTCCTTGTACTTTCTCAAGGCTAGAGCTCTACCACTTGAGCCTCAGCACCACTTTCACCTTTTTTTCTACATATGTGGTACCGAGGAATCGAACCTGGGTTATCGTGTATGTTAGGCAAACACTCTACCACTAGGACAAACTCCCGGCCCTCATTCCAAACTCTTAACAAGATGAGGGACTTCATGAAATCCATCATCTTTGTCATTTTTGTATTCTGGGCTTAGTGATTTTCCTTTTCAGTCATTGTTACAGCAGTTCTAGAAGTCAGAGTAGCAGGGCACAGAAGGCCAGTTCTGAAATGCCCTTGTTACACAGAACAAGCCAATTCTATCTTAGAATCCAAAACTACCACCCAAAAACTATGTTTGTGAGAAAAGCCCCCGACTTAGCTACTCTTCCTTAGTTTGTCTATCCCAGATCAGACATGAACAAGGTATAAATAATGAATATCCTCAAGAACAGCCAGAGGATTCTTTTCTACTAGGCAAACCCTATCGTAACACTATGGAATGGATTCTAGGATTTTGCCATGGAACAGCCACCTCCAAGAAGCCAGAGACACTAGACCTTGAAAGTGCTATGCTGGCAACTCACAACCCACAAAGGGATCCAATCATTGTGGGGCTAAGTTCAGACTGGGATAAGTTCCTCAGTTAAAAAAACCTCACCCCATTTTTAGAATGTGAATCATAAAGTGAAGCTTAGAGTCACCACAAATGAGTGCTGACTCAGAATCAGCAGCAACACTGACCAGGGACATTAAATGTTTTACTGCAGTCTTCAGGTTGCCACTGAAGATGGAGTCTTCTCAGCATCCCTCTCACACTTAAACTCTGGGAGTGGACACTACAACTGGCTAACAAGAGTCATAGACACATGACTCTGTATACATCTTGTATTACATTTATCCTTTTTTTTTTAAGTAGACTGCAGAAAACTTTATTTCTAGTGAGAGATAAAGACAGGCATTTCATATACATTTATCCTTTTATACTCATTCATGCACCCTTACCTATATGGAAAAGTTCCAGGTACCATTTGACATAGATGGACCCTTGGGCAGCTCTCCGTCCAGCGGAGACACACAGCACAGAAATAACAAAGACAAGTCCCAGAGTAACTGCCTGTGAAGGGCACACTGAGGATGCAGTGACCGTTTAGCCATAGGGCAATCTTTGACGGCTGCAGCCCTAAGGGAATGAGCCAGTTTGTGGATTTGGAGAGCTGCTCTGCTTGAAGGAGAGAGTGTAAGGATGTTCTTGGACAGAGGAATAGCTTGAATGAACATTAACAACCAGACTCCAGAAAGGCTTATTTTCCTCTGTCAGATGGATGCTAACAGAGGTATCTCCAGAGGATATATTGGAGGAAACTAATGATGGAACTTAAACGCAAATGAGACAATTTCAATGGGAAGTGAGAAGTTGCAGCATGCTTAGAGGAGATTATATACTATGCCCACAGAGGGTTCCAGAGTCTCTGGGTGTAAGAAGAACAAAATGGCACCAACTGCCTTCAACTAGCTTACAGCCCATGGCAGTCCAGGGAGGTATGACAATGACAATTTTCCACCTACTTGCAGCTGGATAGGATTGTGAAAGAATAGCAGAGGGGAGAGGCATGTAGGAAGGGGTAGCAGTCCTAGCCCAAAGTGAAATACACTGTTCAGCTCAAGCAGAGGAAATGGTGGAGGAGATGATGAAGAAAGACTGATAGCTTTTTTTTCCCCTCAGAATGAGAACGTGCTAAATCTCAGACCTCTTAAAACCATTCTTCATTACCACTCCACTGCTTTGGCTACAATTCTATTGTCTTATCCAGTGACCTGTCATTTACCAGTCCCCTGCCTTTAGTATCACCCCTCCAGCTTGCTACTCAATCTATTATGTTACAGTGGTTTTCACAAGCTGAAGACAGCCTGCTATGATTCTGCATAAAAACTGCTTCATGCCCCCCCCACATAAAATGAGAATGAGCAATGAACCAAGGTTCCCTGAGAACAGATCTACATCTGCTTTCCCAGGTTTAGCAGCAGGCACAGTACCTGGAATATGTCAGGAGCTCAATAAATGTTGCTACACCAAAGTAGATACCATGTGATTCTATGCCTTCAACTCCTCTAATCTCATTTGCCTTTATCTCACCATGTGAGCCAGTATTCCAGTGTAATGAGTGGGAAGTAATGGTAAGCTAACTAAAAGACTACTTTGCATATTCCTGTGCTACTTAACCACTTGTTCATATACTTGTCAATTTAATATTTTATATAGTGGTCCCTTTGGGATACAATTCCCATACATTTTTTTGGCCAGTCCTGGGGCTTGAACTCAGGACCTGGGCACTGTTCTTGGACACTTTCTGCTCAAGGCTAGCGCTCTGCCACTTGAGACACAGAGCCACTTCTGGCTTTTTTCGTGTATGTGGTACCAAGGAATCAGACCCAGGGCTTCGTGCATGCTAGGCAAGCACTCTACCACTAGGCTATGCTCCAGGCCCCAATTCCCATACATTCTTATTTCATGAGCTCTTACTCATCTTCAAGTCCTAACTCATCATTGTCTCTGGTTTAGTTCAACATTTACATCCTCTGACAATCACTAAATCCAGAGAGAAGACAGATTTGCTGCAAAGCCTTTAAAACAGGGAGTCTCTTCCTTCCTTCCTTCTTTTCTCTTTCTTTCTTTCCTTTCTTTTTTGCAATTCAACATCCAAAAATTTCTCCTTTTTGAGAAAAAAAAAGTACTTTCTTCCCATTCTCATCTCTCCAGGAAATGGATCCAAACTTTGTTGATAGATGTTAGAATCTTGAGAAAGCACTACACATTGGGGGAGGGAAACGGGTACCAAGACATGTGAAAGGGTATCAATGTATGTGAATTAATGCACCTTCTATCTGGCAAATATCATGTAACCCTTTTACTAATTACAATAATAAAAAAAAAAGAAAGCACTACACATTGGTAAGAGTCTTGAATACTACAAGTACAGCAGCCAAGCAACAGAAATTTGGTCTCAATCTACAGGCAGTTACCTTCTAATTAAATGGTATTGATACTAAACATATCATCCTAAACAGGCCCTGTGGTGTGACTCTGGCTCTATTGACTGTTAGGTCCTGTGCTTCCTACCCATTTCCCAAGCCAAGTTTGACAAGTCACCTGCCAATCTAATGAGATCTCCATTGCCTTTTTTTTTTTTTTTTTAGTCAGTCATGGGGCTTGAACTCTGGACCTGAGTACTGCTGATTGCTCTTCTTGAGCTCTACAGACATAGCTTTTCTCTTCCATGGGTAAATTTATTTCTTCCCTAACTATCACAAGACTCAACTTTCAAACTCTCTCTCTTCCTTCTATAGATCTCAACAAAACTTGGTTCTAGGTTTTGTTTTGTGGGTATGTAAAATAAACCCAACGCTAGAGCATGTTAGGCAAATATTAACCATAGCTAAGTCAGGGATCTTGCCTTTTTTTGTAAATAAAGTTATACAGACATGCAACTGTACCTATTAGCTTACTTTGCTTATGGCTCTGTTTGCTCTAAATAGATGAGTAACTGTATGGCTCACTGGACCTACAATAACTTCCCAGGAACTCTACTATTACTCCTAATTTACCAGTTGTTCATTGAACATACTTTATAAACCTTGCTGAAAACATGGTCTTTACCCAAAGATACAACCTCTACCTTGGCTGGCTGAGTGGGATGTTAGCAAAATGTTAACAATATCTTTCTACTGTGACTGGGAGGGACTACCAAGGTCTATCAGTACTGCCTGACTTCCAGTATCTCTGTCTCTTCTCAGTCCTGCAACAGCTACCTTTAGCAAACTGTATATAGTTTCAGTCTGCAGGTATATACCTTAGCTCCACCATTCTCTGAGTACACTCTGACACATTTCTGCTCCTCTTTTCCCATCTGCCCATAGAAAGGCTTTTCTACGATGTCCTACTATAGTTTGTCCCCGAAAAAAATATGTGTTGGAAGCTTGGTCCCTTGGAGTGGTGGTGGTGGTGAGGTAGTGGAATCTGTAAGAGGCGGGACCCAGTGAAAGATAATTAGATCATAGGAGCTTCAACCTGGTGAACAGATCAGTATCACTTCACAAAAGGAGGTTGTTACAAAACAAGGTTATCACTTTCCTTGGTTCCTGCCCATATCCAGCTGCTTCTCTGGCATGTTGTGCATTCAGGATTTGATTGCCTTGGGTAGGGACCCCTGCCAGGATGCTATTTGAATTGTCCACCCATCAATCAAACAAACCTCTTCTTTATACAGTAGCTAGAATTGGACATTTTGTGAAACCAACACCAAACAGAAAAAGATACGCTCTGTCCTGCAGATTCTGCTTCAGTTGCTCCAAATCCTGCTCTCTATTTCCTAAGCTCAACAGAACTGCTGTTGTCAGATTTGACTCCATTTGACCACACTGTAGTCAAGAAATGCTCCCCTGGAAGACAACCAAGGAGATGGTTGGTGAGGCTCACGGCCTGTGGTCCTTCCCTCAGGGTGCAAAGCTTGTGCTGCCTATTGAAAGATGCCTCAAAATAGCTGCCTCATACAAGCTGTCATCTTGTGGTTATTTACTGCAGAAGGACCACTTTGTTACCAGCAAGAGCCAGAATTAGAAGGCCTCCCATTAAATATTCTTCCCAGTTTGTGTGTACTTAGAGAGAGAGAAAGAGAGAGAGAGAGAGAGAGAGAGAGAGAGAGAGAGAGAGAGAGAGAGAGAGAGAGAGAGAGAGAGAGAGAGAGGGGTACAGAGTGTCTACATAAGTTAACTTTATGCTGGTATCCTGGAAGTTCACTGGAAGTTTTATTGAGTTTTAATAAATCGTAAGTATAAAAGAATTTTATGCAGCATTATGAATTTTGTCATTCTGGAATTGGGATAATGTATTATATTAGCTACACTATATAATAAAAAACATTATTCTTGCCTGTTTAGTGATCCAAAAAAAGTCTTTAACCTTTGGCCATCTTCTCCTTATATCACACACACACACACACTATATATATATATACATATACACACAAATATATATGTGTGTACACGTATGTACAGGTGTGCATGTATACATATATGTATGTATATAATATATGTACATATATTCATATTTGTGTATTCAAGTAGGTATTTTCTTTAAAATTCTTCAAATCTATTGTTGAAATTGAGGTTACGGGCAAACACTATCCTTATCCTACTCATCAGTTTAGAGTTTATGCAGAAACATCTTAAATCTAAATCAGATTAAAGTCTACTTCTTGTATAGTCTTCTCCTTTATGAAAGTATGTGATATCAAGCATGGTGGCTTGACACCTGTAATTCTAGCTACTCAGGAGGTTGGGATCTGAGGATCGAGGTTCAAAGCCAGCCTGGGCACAAAAGCACCAGAGTACCTAATCTCCAATTAAGCTCTAGAAAATGTGAAGTGGGGCTTGGCTCAAGGGTAGGGTGGTAGCCTTGAGCTGAAGAGCTCAGGGACAGTGCTCAGGCCAAGTTCAAGCCCCATAACCCACAAAAAAAGAAGAAGAAGGAGGAGGAGGAAGAGGAGGAGGAGGAGGAGGAGGAGGAGGAGGAGGAGGAGGAGGAGGAAGAAGAAGAAGAAGAAGAGGAGGAGGGGGAGGGGGAGAGGGAGGAGGGGAAGGGGGAGAAGGGGGAGGAGGAAAGTAAGAAAAAGAAAAGGAAAGAAAGGAAAAAGATTCAGATTGTTATCTGAATAAAGTAGTTCACTATAAAAGTCATACCCATACACTTGTTTTAATTAACAGGCAGAACATTTAGTGGAGTTGAGTGAGTCTGGTTTTGTTCTTTTTCTTTCATTTATATGCTTTGTGGTTTAAAAAAAAATGGGAGACTGACCACTCTTCCTTCCATTTTCAATGGAAATTAGGGAACTGAAGATTAAACACCTTACTCTCAAATCAAATATATCTAAGAAAGAATTCCAAAAAGGAACAAATGTCACTTTTCAACTAGAGTTAATAAATGTCCAGTCATGATTCTCCATAAACTAACTCCTCTTCTTGGCATCTCCCCTCTCCTGAATCACACATGTGAATTCTTCTAGCCCTAGGTGTGTTTTTTTTCCAGTTTCTGAATTCACATTATTTACATATGCAGGTGTGTATATATACACGTAGATGTATATAGCACATGCATGTATATATACATGTATATCTCAAGATCACAATTACAAACTTACTATTATGAGTGTGGTATCAAATAAGTTCACGGACCCATGTTCAGAGTCAAAGATCAAAGTCATACTTAGCTGGAAAAATAGGTTAGGTATTACCTCTGGTCTTTGGTACTTTACTGCTACACCCCTAGCTACCTGGACAGTGGGTCGTATCAGTAAATGGCCCTTATAGAAGGTCATGTGATAAAGTATGCAGAATGCTTTCCAGGTCTTGAACTTTCAGAAGGTACTGGCTTATTCCATATTGGCAATGCATGTAGGCTTACCTCAGTTTCATATGTTTGGAATGAGTATACTGACACTTTTTTTTTTTTTTTTTTTTTTTTGGTCGTGGGGCTTGAACTCTGGGCCTGGGCATTGTCCCCTAAGCTCTTCAGCTCAAGGCTACCACCCTATCCCTTGAGCCACAGCACCACTTCCAGGTTTCTGGTGATTAATTGGAGATAAGGAGTCTCACAGATTTTAGTGCCCAGGCTAGCTTTGAACTTTGATCCTCAGATCTCAGCCTCAGATGTCAGGTTTTGCCTGATTCTCAAATTTCAGCCTCCTGAGTAGCTAGGTTTACAAGCGTGAACCACTGTGCCAGCCTAGGAATGAGTATACAACATTTTACCCATGGCATGTTTTGGTATAGAACATTTCCTTTTGTCTATATTCTAAAATCTATTATTACTCTAGATGTTCCAACATAAGGCTGTTGGTTTTCTAGAAGTTTACGGGTATATTCTGGGCCCAACCCCTTGTCCCCAATGGTGGTCACACTGCACTACACTCCTAGCCTTCAGCTTACTTTTATAATAATCCTAAAATGATGAACAAAGATGCTTCTCCCAGTTGACATATAAAGAAGTAACACAGGGCTGGGAATGTGGCTTAGTGGTAGAGTGCTTGACTAGCATGCATAATGGCCTGAAACCCTCAGTTCAAATCCTCAGTACTGTATAAAGAACAACAAAAAAAATGGATAGCACTGTGGCTCAAGTGGTAACGTACTAACTAGCCTTGAGCAAAAGAAGCTCGGGACAGTGCCCAGGTCCTGAGTTCAAGTCCTAGGACTGGCAAAAGAAAAGGAAAGACCATAGCTAACCATACAGAGTTGGGAACAAGACCATAAGTATTTTTAGGAAAAAGAGGATAGGATACTGGGGTTTGAATTTAGGGCCTTGCACTTGCTAGGCAAACACTACAGTTTGAGCCATGCCTCCAATCATTTCTTTTGGCTTTAGACTATTTTTAAGACAGGGCCTAACACTTCTTGCCCTGGGCTGTCCATAGACAATGATCCTATTTCTCTTCAGTAGCTGAGATTACAGGCATGTACTACCATGCTCAGCTATGCTTGCTGAGATTAGAATCTGCCAGGGCTGACTTCAAACCTCAATTTTTCTGATCTCTGTCTCCTAAGTTGCTGAGATAACAGACATGAGACAGTAGGTCTAGTATGAGAAGTATTTTTTTATTTTTATGTTTTTTTCACAGTAAAGACGACAGATATAGTTCATGTAGTCCTAATCCTTCTCACTTTCTCTTTATTTTTCCCTTTATAGAATATGGCCATGTCAGCTGTATCTACAATAATCATATGAAGGAAAGGCTAAGAGAATCATGAACAAGAGAGTACTTGCAAATACTTTAAAGTGTTAAGGTAAGAAATAATAAAAGTATCGGGCCGGGAGTTTGGCCTAGTGGTTAAAGTGCTTGCTTAGCATGCACGAAGACCCGGGTTCGATTCCTTGGTACCACATACGTAGAAAAAAGCCCGAAATGGTGCTGAGGCTCAAGTGGTAGAGCTCTAGCCTTGAGAAAGTCCAAGGACAGTGCTCAAGCCCTGAGCTCAAGCCCAGGACTGGCAAAAAAAAAAAAAAAAAAAGAAATAATAAAAGTATCTTACACATGAAAAAGCTGTACTTAGCTAGTACCTCAAAGATGAGAAGATACTCAACATGAAGGAACAAAAGGGACTAATATTTCAGAGAGAGGCAAGGACAGACCAAGGCCCTAATATGGGGAAAACACACACACACACACACACACACACACACACACACACACACACACACACACGAGAACACTCAGCTCACCAATAACGCAGCAACAGGAGAGGGGCATGACATCAGGTGGCAAGAGCCATTACGTTTCCAGATGTACATGACTCTGAACCAGAAAAGATGTTTAAATTTTATTTTAGGCTCAATGAGAAGTCACTGTAGTATTTTGAAGAGAAATAACAAAATTTGACTTGCATTTTTCAGAAGCTGAATAATAAAGAGACTGGAAAGTGGTGGAGTGTGAATTGGAATTAGAAGGCAGTTGCAATAGTTTAACTTGGAAGAAGTTAAAAAACCAGAGTATCCCAAAAAGAATGAATGGACACACAAAACATGGTACAAGCGTGCTGCCTTTAAAGGAAGCGTGCAGCCTTTAAAGGAAGACAATCTGGGGCCAGGAGTGTGGCCTAGTGGTAGAGTGCTCAACTAGCATGCATGAAGCCCTGGGTTCGATTCCTCGGTACCACATACACAGAAAAAGCTGAAAGTGGTGCTGTGGCTCAAGTGGCAGGGTGCTAGCCTTGAGCAATAAGTGTCTAAGGACAGTGCTCAGGCCCTGAGTCCAAGTCCCAGGACTGGCAAAATAAGAAAAGTAATAATAATAAGTAGAAGTGATGGATGCTTTCACAGGCCTGGGGAAAGCATAGAAGCAGTCCTCTAAACTCCATCTAATGCCTAGGACCCATGGCTCCAAATGAGTAGAAAAGATGAGAATGCCTATGGGCGTGGGGGGAGGGGGTTATTCTTCCTTGCTCTTCAGTACAAGATCACACAGGAGTCCAAGGCCCCAGACCTCTCTGTACCTGCCCCTGGAAAACAAAACAATTTAGCGCTTTTCTCCATGAGATTCTCTAATTCTCAGAAATAAAAATAAATAAATAAATAAAGAGAAAATTTTACCATAAAGCTCTGAAAAACAGGAGGAAATTCCCTTGGTGATGACTCTACCCCATTAGGAGAGGGGCAGGTACCAGGCATGCTGCAGCAAGAAAAAGAATTTCCTAAAATTACAGGTAATTTTTTCCTTCTGAATGATTAGTAAATGAGACAGTGTAGTGAGCAGGCTCAGCAGCCTGTGGTGCATTATTTAAAGAGTAAGGTCTGCATACCGCTGTAGGGGCAACAATTCAGGGGCTTCAAGGGACTCACCCAGAGCCATAATCCTCTAGGCTGTTGGAGAGGCAGAGTGAAAGGAAGCTGTGTTAAGAATGCTATTGGCCAGTGTTGCCTACCACATGACCCTGGGCCCAAGCCCTGTTCATCCCACACCTGAGGTACACTAGCTATCTCTTTTGTTTCTCTCATCAGCTGTCCCAGTAATAGGCCTGTACTATTAATAATATCACCATTTTAGAGAAGGCGAAAGCTGAGACCACAGAGCCCAAGTAACTCACTCAGATATACAGTGCAGGAGATGGTAGGATTTGGATTCCAATCAAAATCCTTCAGATTCCTGAGACTTTTTAGGAATGATTCGTGGACTAACTCATTCAACCACTGTGCATTAAGAGCTTCTAATGTGCCAAGTTCTGCTGCTAGGCTAGATGCTGAAAATAAAGAAATAAAAGTAGACTCCACAAAGGCAAACTGTTCCAAGGGCTTCACTCTATGAGATATTGACTATCACAGTGATGGACTGAGGGAAAAGGGCCTCCTACAACCTTAAATACTAGACTCCTCTGCATACAGGGTACAATGAATATCTTTTGAAACTCCTACAGCTAGTTACCTTGTATCTAACAAAATTGTAATACAACTCCAGAGGAAAAGGGTGAAAAAGTACAGCCCTGGAGCTCACTGGACACCGTGTTGAAAGTGAACTACACAACTTGGGTGGAGTTGGAGGGAGGGACAGGGAGAGAACAAGGGCAGGGATGACACTGTAGGGAAAGGAAAGGTATCGTTTCCTGATATACACAATTGTAATCCTTCAGTAGGCCACCTATATAACAATAAATTTATAAAATAAAATACAGTAAGTAAAAGAATTATACTCAGCCTGATTTATGGAATTATAACCTGTTTGCATAACTACTTAATAATAAATGAATCAAGAGGGGCCAGGAATTTGGCTTAGTGGTAGAGTGCTTGCCTAGCATGCGCAAAGATCCGGGGCTTGATTCCTCAGTACCACATACATAGAAAAGCTGGAAGTGGTGCTGTGGCTCATGTGGTAGAACTCTAGCCTTGAGAAAGCCCAAGGACAGTGCTTAGAACTTGAGTTCAAGTCCAAGAACAGGCATGCATGCATAAATAAATAAATAAGAAAAAAAAACTGAAATATAATATAAAAGTTTAAATTTGCTAAAATGGAAATTCATAAAAAAGATAACTTTTGAAATCCTGTGGTAGAGCTTCAATGTATTTATTTTGCATTTTTGGTTAGGCTTTTGTTTTCTTTTGTTTGTTTTTAGTTTGGGGACAGATTGTTTCTAAGTAACCCAGCCTAGTCTAGGATATCTGAGGTAGCTTAGACTCACCTTGAACTCCAATACTCCTGCCTCTACCTCCAAGTTGCAGGGTATGTATTACCTCGCCTAGAAGACGTTCAGTTTTTAATATACTGGGAACAAAGAAGATAGATCTTCCCCTACTACCTCTGAAAGGCTACTATGAGGGAGAGTGGCTAGTGGTGTCGGGTATAGGAGGGTCCTAGAAAGGTTGTGCAGAAAGCTCTACATGGAGCTCAAATCTTTGCAGATACACTGATTCGGACCACAAGCCAAGTCCTTTCACAGTTAAATTTGACTTTTATCAGATAGTATCTACCTCAGAGATAAGAATAAGATGGGAAAAGATAAGGTCTGTGAGACCTCTAGTCCTGTGAATATCAAGTGTTCAAGTAATGTTCTCATCACCACTGCTCTTCTAATAAAGGATGAGTAGGAGTTAGCTTGGGAAAGACAGAGAATGAGAATTTGACGGTTTCACTCTTGTCATGATATTGCAGAAGTGAAAGTGGAAGGAAGGGGGAGACCTTCCAAATTTTAGGAGAGAAGGAAGTAACCGTGAGGCTTGCAGCCTGAGACAGGAAACACTGGCTATTCTGATAAGGGGCACCAGCTGGCTTGGAAATGAACAATAGAGAAGGTGCAGGAGGCAGAGCCATCACATTGGATAGCCTCATGGCCCCAATTTCATCACCTTTGTATGCAGTATCCATAGGTTCGTATGGAGCCTGTTCAGTTAAAGGGCAACACATCTACAAGGATGTTCCAAGGGACACAGTTGGTGTGGGCAATGCAAAGGTGCCCCACTGCTACTGTGTCTAACACACCCACTTTAGTCAACAGAGGCAGCAGCGGGATCAGTGGGGTCACCCACCTCTCTACCATATGGAAGTCATAGCCAAAGAAATGGAGCACTCCTGCCAACAAGCTCTACGGCAAACATAACAAAAGTGAGAAAGAAACAGTTCTCTATCACAAATCTCGGGCTTCGTAGCTGGCTTGTGAGTAAACAGCCCAATACAGAACCATTATGAAAAATGCAAAGCCAGGCGCTCCTGGCTCACACCTGCAATCCTAGCTACTCAGGAGGCTGAGATCTGAGGTTCGAGGTTCAAAGCCAGCCCAGGCAGGAAAGTCCATGAGACTCTTATTTCCAATTAACCATCGAAAAACTGGGAGTGGCACTGTAGCTTAAAATGATAGAGTGCTAGCCTTGAGCAAAAAAGCTCAGGGATAGCACCCAGGCCCTGAGTTCAAGCCTAGAAACCAACAAAAGAAGAAGAAAAGGAAGAGGAGGAGGAGGAAGCGGAAGCAGCAGCCGCCCCCACAGCAGCAGCCACCGCAGCCACTGCCACACAGCAATGGTACCCACTAGATACTATGTTGAAAATTAACTATACAAGTTATGGGTGGGGATGGGAGGGGGGAAAAACCTTACAGATAGTGACATTGTCCAGAAAGAAATGTATTTCTTTTTTTTTGCCAGTCTTAGGGCTTGAACTCAGGGCCTGGGCACTGTCTATGGCTTTCTCAAGGCTAGGGCTCTACCACTGAGCCACAGTACCACTTCTGGCTTTTTTCTATGTATGTGGTGTTGAGGAATAGAGCCTGGGTCTTCATGCATGCTAGGCAAGCACTCTACCACTAAGTTAAACTCCCAGCCCAAGAAATGTATTCTTTTTTTTTTTCCCCCCTAGGTGGATCCCTTTGATGTCCTTTTCTTGCCTTATTGCTCTGGCTAATGGTTCCAGCACTATATTGAAGAGAAGTGGAGAGGCTGGGCATCCCTGTCTAGTTCCTGATTTTAAGGTGAATGGTTCCAGTCTTTCACCATTTAGTATAATACTGGGTGTAGGTTTTTCATATATGGCTTTAAGTATTTTGAGGAATGTACCTCTTATTTCTATTTTAAGAAATGTATTCTTTACCTAATCTATTTAACTGTAACCCCTCTGTACATCATCTTTATAATGGCAATAAAAACATTTTTTTAGAAGCTGCATAACTTTTAGAGCAGGGGAGGGGGACTTGGAAAGTGACAGCTAGGTGGTGAGACAAAGGGGGAAAGAAAACAGTCATCTAAGAGGACCTAGAGGCGATGCAGAATTTTCTAGAAGGAAATATACTTCTGTGGCAATTCCTGCAGAGACAAGGAGGAGACTGGATGGTCACTAGGAATGCAGGAATGTTCACAGGGGGGTTACTTGTCCTGCGGGGGAGGACCAGGCCCTTCTTGGCAGTCTTGCCAAGGCTCTGTTTTGGTTGTGCAGAAGGAAAACAACAAGCATTGTGAAACAAAGTAGCACAACTAAACGGGAAGCTTCCTGCAAGGATTAATAAAATCATAACTATATTTTAACACAGTTTTGTAAAATTACCAGCATACATACTCTCAATTCCTTGGAAGAACAAGCTTTTACATGAGAAATAACTTTCCATTTGCCCAATCTAAACCAAAACCTGACAGAAGTTATTTCCAGAGATCCCCCTGGCTACAAATTCTCTGAATGGCCATTGTAAGGTTGTGAAAACTCTCTACTTCTGTCTCCATAAATTTATTAATTCAGTATAAACTTATTGGCAGAGCCAGGAGTTTGGCCTAGTAGTAGAGTGCTTGCCTAACATGCACGAAGACCCGGGTTCAATTCCTCAGTATCACATACATAGGAAAAAAAAAAAGCTGAGAGTAGTGCTGCAGCTCAAGTGGTAGAGCTCTAGCCTTGATAAAGTCCAAGGACATTGGTCAGGCCTTGAGCTCAAGCCAGGACTGGCAAAAAAAAAGAAAAACAAAACCACTTATTAGCAAAGACCCTGAAAATAAATCTATACTTAAAATAACTAGTAAGTCAAGAGCTTCCATGGAAGTGCTTCTCCTGACCCACATCTGTTCTGGCAAGATGAAAACTGGCTTGTGATTTTAATTTCCCAGAAAAGAAATTCTAGACCAAGAAAATATCTCTTAAAAACCTCTGAGGGCTATAAAGTCTCGTAGTCAGTTAATTGTTTATTTTTATTTATTTTTTGTGGGTCATGGAACTTGAACTCAGCCTGGGCCCTGTCCCTGAGCTCTTCAGCTCAAGGCTACCACCCTACCCTTGAGCCAAGCCCCACTTCTCATTTTCTAGAGGTTAATTGGAGATAAGAGTGTCAGGTCCTTTTGTGCCTGGGATAGCTTTGAACCTTGATCCTCAGATCTCAGCCTCCTGCGTAGCTAGGATTACAGATGTGAGCCACCTACCTGGCTTGTTTATTTTTTAAAATCTACATAGGAATTAACATTTACCACCCTCTTGTTCTCTCAAAAAGAGTAATAACAATTAATACTAGTATCTTTTGAGTACTGAGGGCTTTACATGCATTATCTCATTTAATATTTCCATAAACTCTGTGAGATAAGATGCTCTTACTAATGTCTGTTTCTCAGCTAAGGAAACTGAGGCTGTAACAGGCTAAATTTCTCAAAGTAACACTAGTAAAGCAAGAAGATCAAAAATTTAAACCCTATATACATCACAGATCTCACACGGGTCCATTTCCACGGTTATATAATAATCCCTCTCATTACTGACATTATGTATGCATTTGATATCATTAATTAAAATAGAAATCATGGAACAAATGGCTAGCCTGCACAGAGACCAGAACATAGTTTCCAGTATGTCTCTACCTAGAATGGAGGAGTCACGTTCCCAGTTCCCCTAAATGACGGTGGTCAATGCCATCTGGTGAACAGACAAGGATAGACAGGCGATACTTGATTAAAGCCTTCAATTCCCAGCTAATCCTTGTAGTATGTGTTTAGAAGACTGCTTGATCAGTGGTGCTTTCTCCTTTCTGCTTTGTCTATGTTTTTCCAGGGAAAAGGGAACAGATGTGAAAATGTCACAGGCTGGATTCCCCCTAGAAAACAGAGCCTGAAGTCAAGCTTCCATGCCAGTGCTTTATGACCATCCCAGAGAAGCCAGAATGAGAGAAGCACTAAGTTAAGGCAGGGTAAGCAAACACAGAGCTGTCTGTGGCTTCACAAGAACCACAGCTTATTGCTGGCCATCTCAGCTGTTCCGGACAACTCAAAACCCGTGGAAGTTTTGGTTCCCTTTTCTCCAAGTTCACTCCAGGGTGAACTAACCTAACTTCCACACATGTTGTCTTGAACCTTCTGGCTCTGGCAGCAGCAGATAAAGAAGCCAGACTCCTTCAGCCTCTGAACCTTGGAAGAGGCTCTGCAGGGAGGGCTTTCAGCAGTGCTTAAAAGGTGGCAGCGTGGTTCAGTCCAGCATAATCAGTTGCCATATCAGCCTAGAGACACAGGGACTGGGAGGGTTAAGAGGTAACCAAAGGAAGCTTAAGTGTGCACAGGAAGCCATGCTGATAAAGCAAAGTCACACATAAAGATCGGAAGGATGATCTAAAAGGTCTTGCTGGACTCTCAGTGATCTGTGCTCAAGGAAGTTTTGCAGGTTATAGATTTCTGACTGTCACAAAACACCACCCATTCATTTCTTCCTGCCTTCATTTATTGAGTAATCACTTATTGTGCCTCTAGCAATAGGCTAGGCATGGTGACATTTTAGGGACAGAGAAAGGACTAAAATTCAGCCACTGTCTTGGAAAAGCAGTCAAAGAAACAGAAATTACAATGTAGCATGCTCAGGGCCACCCTGAATCATAGCTGGCCATCAGTCAGCACACATTCATCGGATTTTCTGGCTGTGCCAAGCCCACCAGTGTATACTGGTTCACTGTATCTGTCTCTTGGCTTTTGGAGACACTCCTGTTCCCATTCTTCAGTCAGTAAGCACAAGTTTAGGATCTATCTTATTTGTGATCAGCTTGGTTACAAAGATAACAAACTTCACACATAGCCTGGGGTCCCAGAGCCTCAGCCAAAGTTTTGGTGTCTGGCTGAGTGTTTCTCTCACAAGATTCCACCAGGAGTTCTCTAGACAGGCCCAAGGCCACAACTCAACCTTAAAGGTCTCTCTCTCTGGGACTAGTTTTAAGGTCTATTTTTGTTTCTAGTTACTGCTCTTAGAATCTCTTTGAGTTATCTTTTAAGCCAGTCTCTCATATCAGGAAAGCTCCCACCCCAGCTCCCACCATTCTAGCTCAATTTGCTTCTCAGTCCTTTCAAAACTAAACTAAACTATTTGGGAGGAGTTCAGAAGGAAGCCAGGCACTGTGGTAGCTACTGACCCACAGCTGATAATTCCTTGTTTCCGGTTTGTTTGTTTTTTTCCACTGAAACAGAGGCTATCTCCTTCCCTCTTCTGAGAATCTATCCTATTACTTGTCTCCCCTAACAGCCCAGACTTATCAGTATAAAACCCAAACAACTCGGTTAGGTCAGACACCAAAACTCTGGCTGAGACTGCAGCCTCTGGAACCCCAGGCTACCAGTAGCCAAGCTGATCATCACAAATAAGATACACTAAGCTTGTACTTGCTGACTGAAGAGTAGGAACATGGGTGTATTCAACAGTCAGGGACAGATGCAATGCACCAAGGACACACTGGTGGGCTTGTTACAGCCTGAGAATCCAATAAATAAGTGCTGACTAACGGCTGCCTGTTTCAGTAGAATAGGGCCTAGAGTTCAACGTATGAAATATACTGTCAACATCTCATTCTTCAAAGAGAGAGAGAGAGAGAGAGAGAGAGAGAGAGAGAGAGAGAGAGAGAGAAATTCTCACATTAGAGAATGAGAACTGACCATCTTTAAATGGCAACAAGTCACTCATTCCCATTCCTAGTTCATTTCCTTCTTTTACATTTAAATTTCTCTCTATATTACTAAAGTACATCTGAAACATAAAGAGAGAAAATATAACCACCAACATACCTCTGAAGTGATTTGATTGCCTGATACCAGCAGTTCACACCTGTAATCCTAGCTATTCAAGAAGCTGAGAATTGGCCTAGTGGTGGAGTGCTTGCCTAGCATGCATGAAGGCCTGGGTTTGATTTTTCAGTACTACATACAAGAAAAAAGTCACTTGAGCTGTGGCTCAAGTGGCAGAGTTTTAGCCTTGAGAAAGCCCAAAGACAGTACTTAGGCCCTAAACTCAAGGCCTAGGCCTGGCAAAAAAAATAAAAAGAAGCTGAGATCTGAGAATCCCATTCCAAGCCAGTGCAGCCTGCCAGGCAAAAAAGCTGTAATTGGAGCTGTGACTCAAATGGTACAGCCCTAGCCTTGAGCAAAGAAAACAAAATATATGGGACAGAAACCAGGCCCTGAGTTCAAGCCCCAGCACTAGTACATACTTGAAAAAAATTAAATTGAAAAAATTTAGTGATATGACTTATTAGAACACTCCATTTTCAAGCATTTCAACTTTCCAGGGACGAAGCATTGTTTAGAGTAAGGCCTTCCTTCAGGAGACAGGAAAGAATGTCATCACAGACAAATGGGACTCCATCCTCTGACCTTGTGATGACTTTCCTAAGCCTGCCCATTAGTGATGAAAAAATATTTATTCTATCGCCTTTATTTTCACCTTGATGGAAATTTCCTACCATTTATGCCTTATTCTCTTTACTTCCTCAATCTGTAAAACCAGAAAGAAAAAAAAATATAATCATTGGAAGTTCTTTTCCTTTTAATTTTTCACTCCAATGTTACTAGTGGTTTCTTTTTTTAGTCCTCATCACCCACGTCCATCTGGAAAAGGTTCTGAAACTCTAGTAGTGATTTAAAAACAAACCACACCATTTCATGCTGTCAGTCCTGCCACAACTAACAGTAGTATTTATTTAGTGGATATCTCACTGACAGGAATTTGCAAAACAGAAAAGCCACAAATTCAAAGCATATAAGCCATACATGCAGATAGAATAACAAGACTTCAAAGCACAGCTCTCCATATCTCTGCATTCTCTTCTCTCTCTCTCTCTCTCTCTCTCTCTCTCTCTCTCTCTCTCTCTCTCTCTCTCTCTCTCTCTCTCTCTCTCTCTCTCTCTGCCAGTTCTATGGCTTGTACTCAGGGCCTGGGCACTCTCCTTGGGCTTTCTCAAGGCTAGAACTCTACCACAATACTCCCAGCACCACTTCTAGCTTCTTCTGTGTCTGCGGTACTGAGGAATTAACCCAGGGCTTGGTGGATACTAGGTAAGCACTGTACCACTAGGCCACAATATTGGCATTCTGCATTCTTATTTATCTTTATGAGACCTCTCAAAAAAAAAAGTCAGAATAATATTATTTACTGAATGAAATTAAGAGGTTACAACCAAGCATAAAACTTTAACGAAGAGCAGTGGCAAAGATGTACTAGACCCTTGAAAGACAAGAAGATCCATGGGCACAGTGGCTCACGTCTGTAATCCTAGGTAATCAGGAGGCTAAGATCTGAGGATCAAAGTTCAAAGCCAGCCCAGGCACAAAAGGACCTGAGACTCTTATCTCCAATTAACCTCTAGAAAATGGGAAGTGGGGTTGGCTCAAGGGTAGGGTGGTAGCCTTGAGCTGAAGAGCTCAGGGACAGTGTCCAGGCTGAATTCAAGCCCCATCTCACGCACATACACACACACACACACACACACACACACACACACACGTCATGCGTCAAGAAGATCCTTCATACTTGTGCTAGAACAAGTGCACACTGTGGAAACACTGGCATTGTCAGGCAGATCCTTTTTCACTGTGTTTCAGCTTTACGTGCAATTCTCATATAGCAGTAGTTCCCATGCACACAGATCAGGTGGTATTGCAATTACAGTGGAAACCCTAGGTAACTGGTCTATATGTAGAATGTACTGCAGTTATCTGCCAGACCTCTCTCTCTTTTTTTGTGGGTCATGGGGCTTAACTTGGCCTGGGCGCTGTTCCCAGAGCTCCTCAGTTCAAGTCTATTGCCCTACTCCTGGGCCTAGATACAAACTACCAACATCCAAGAGATCCATATTCTACACTGGCAAAGTGAAGTAAAGAACAAACTAGAAGAGTAGATCCAGCAGGTCATGGTGGCTCACACCTGTAATCCTAGAAACTCATGAGTACTCAGGAGGCTGAGCTCTGAGGATCACAGTTCAAAACCACCCCGGGTACTAAAAAGTCCATGAGACTCTTATCTCCAATTAATCACCAAAAAACAAGATGTAGTGCTGTGGCTCAAGGGGTAGGGCAGTAGCCTTGAGTTGAAGAGCTCAGGGACCATGTCTAGGCCCAGAGTTCAAGCCCCAGGACAAAAAAGAAAAGGAAGAAGAAGAGGAAATGGAAGAGGAAGAGGAGGAAGAGGAGGAGGAGGAAAAGAAGGAGGAGAAGGAGGAGACAAAAGAAGAAAGAAGAAGGAAGAAGAAAATCCATCTTGACTTTTTTCTATTTTTTTTTTGACAGTCCTGGGCTTGAGCTCAGGGCCTGAGCACTGTCCTTGGACTTTCTCAAGGCTAGAACTCTACCACTTGAGCCTCAGCACCACTTCCAGCTTTTTTCTATATATGTAGTACTAAGGAATCGAACCCAGGTCTTCGTGCATGCTAGGCAAGCACTTTAACCATAGGCCAAACTCCCAGCCCATCTTGACTTTTTTCACCGGAGCTGAAACATTGCTTACTTCCTTGATTACTCTAATTCCTAAGAGTGTTAAGTATGCCTAGGGACCCACTGAAGACATTTCCAGCCTGAATCCTTACTTGATGTTTGTGATGACCATTGTCATATCAGCATCTAAGAATCCACTTCCATTTCCCACAGCACAGAATGCCATCTCTCCCCAAAAGTAATGACACTCTAGAGGCTTTCCCACTCATGATCTTACAGCTCTGTGCTCCTAGCCCAAAGCATCAAGTCAACTACATCTTTCCCTTTTCTTTTTCATTGCACAAATAAGGAGCCTATAAATACCATATATGATTCTTTAAAGTGGGTACTGCCTTCAGTGTACTTGTAAAATTCCATTTGCATGTAACTCATCATGAATACCTTTCCTGACTTCATCTACCATGGGCACTGCTGAATCGACACAGGGAAATATTCACCCATCACTCTACTTTTATGTGCTATTCGATGTACCCTATGTAATCCTTCTTATCTCAGACATGGATCTAAAGGTGCTTTATAACTCACCAAATTAAGTCACTCATGTAATCCTCATAACAAATTTAGGAAACGGGTTCTATGATTATCCCCTTTATGAAGATAAGAGCAGCCAAGGAGAGGTTAAATAACTTAACAGAAGTCTCACAATTCAAACTTGGATAGTCTAGTTCCAGACTTAACCATTTCAACAAGTTCTATCTAGTGATACACAGACAAGTCACCCAACCAGAGGCTAACATGTAACAGCAAACAACTGACTCTTTGGAACTACATCCCCAAAGCCAGCTCAGGAATTGGGAACTTAAAACCAACGAACAGTGGAGCGTGTGAGCTCCTGAGCCCGGAGTATGATGGATGGCACAGCTGGAGGAGTTAGCAACACCACATGCCTGTGCCAATTAGGTTGATGAGTGAGTGACTGAAAAGACATGTTGTGTTCACTCAGATTCCCCTGTCAACTAGTCTGCTTTCACAGGTTTCTTCATAATAAAAATACTGAGAAAGAGGACCTAGGGAAAAGAAGAAGGAAGTGTGCTTCAACTCCCTTGTTGACAGTGTGAATGAACTGCAAACCCAAGGGCAGATTTCTTCCCAGTGGGGTCTCCAAGGGTGTGCAAAGAGCTAGAGAGTCAACAACTGTTGACCCGGTGTGTATGTGTATGCACACTGTTCTCTGAGTACTCTGGCTTGAACTCAGGGCTTCATTCTTGCTTGGCTTTTACACTCAAGGCTGGTATTCTACCTACTCTAAACAAACTACTTGTACCTTTTGCTGGTTAATTAGAAATAGGCGTGTCTTGGATTTATCAGCCTGGGCTGACTTTTAACAGTCATACTCAGATTTCAGCCTTCTCAGTAGCTAGGAAAACAGATATGAACTAACTCCGGTTAACTATTTAAAGCACTTTTGCTTTGTTTGCAGACACTATAGGGACAAAGAGCTTCCAGAATTTACAGATTAAAATTATTTAAGCTGAGACTGTGGTTCATGTGCAAAAGAGATACTCTTGATCTTACTGACTAGAGAGGCAAGTAAGGCCAGAAAAATGTGGTGCAGAAGAAAACTTCATAAATGATCATTACTGATAGCTATTTTGTCATTTCAATAATCAAACTTTTGATGCCCTTCAACTGTTGAAAGTCTGACTAAAAGAGAAATGGAGAGACAAGGAGTAAAAGATAAAAATTTAGTGGTGCTGTGGCTCAAGGGGTAAGGTGGTAACCTTGAGCTAAAGAGCTCAGGGGTAACACCAGGCTCAGAGTTCAAGTGCCATGACTGACAAAAAAAAAAGAGAAAAATTATGTTTGGTTAAGAGTAGAGAAATAGCTGGATGTAGCGGCTCATGCATTTTATCCTAGCTACTCAGGAGGCTGAGATCTAAGGATCGTGGGTTCAAAGCCAGCCTGGGCACTAAAGACCATGAGACTCTTTATCTCCAATTAATCACTAGAAAAAGGGGAAATGGAGCTGTGGCTTACAGGGTAGGACGGTAGACTTGAACTGAAGAGCTCAGGGTCAGCAGCCAGGCCCAGAATTCAAGCCCCATGATCCATTAAAAAAAAAAAAAGAGAGAGAGAGAGTAGAGAAATATACAAGGAATCTGTAGTTAACATTTAAACCATGGATAAACTAATCCACTTTTTATGGGTCACCCTAACTTTATTCACTTAATTATAGCTAAAGTCTAGAAAGATAGACAAATATACACAGTTCCTAGAGCAAATAGTGACATAAAATATGTTTTCATTTAAATTACCTCACTAAAAGAATAAAATTAAATAACAAAAGCAAGTAGCTACCTTCCAAAAGCTGTCAATAGAGAGATTGTGTCAAGTAGCAGGAATGTGGTATTTTCAAAGTTCAGGCAGATTGAAAGCAATTGACAGATTTGCTACATGGCATTTTGTACAAAAAATACTTAATGCCATTTCACTCAGATGGTATGCACAGACTCACCATCTTAAATGGTCCCTTCTCCCATCCTAACTAGATGACAGAGTTCTAAGTTCCTCATGTCACCATCCTAAGGAACCTGTGTGAAGCAACCGAAGCTAGACACCACCAAATAGGGAAAGCAAGAGTGCCAGAAGAGTCTCATGTGACTTTAAACAAGTCACTTGACCTTTCAGGTCATTTTAGAAGTGCAGAAAGACTGGTCACCTGCCAGAAGACAGAGTCTGTGGTAGGATTAGATTGTATTTATAAAGAGGTTTGACATCCTTAGCCTCAAAGTGCTTTCCTATTAATAAAATGAGCATGTTAAGAAGGTCAAGTCAATCCCCCGACCATGTACTAAAGTACAATCTGCATTTGTGAACAAATTACACAAGCTGTCCCATGGAAGAACATTCAGGTTAGAGGGTGTGATGGCAACCAAGAAAGGAAGAATTGAAGAAGTCATCTAAGCCAGGTGCAGGGCTCACACCTATAATCCTAGCTACTCAGGAGGCTGAGATCTGAGGATCAAGGTTCAAAGCCAGCCCGAGCACAAAGTCTCCCTGAGACTCTTATCTCCAATTAACCTCTAGAAAACAGGAAGTGCGGTTTGGCTCAAAGGTAGGGCTGTAGACTTGAACTGAAGAGCTCATGGCCAGGCTGACT
The DNA here is from genome assembly GCF_031878675.1 of Megascapheus bottae. NCBI lineage: Eukaryota > Metazoa > Chordata > Mammalia > Rodentia > Geomyidae > Megascapheus > Megascapheus bottae. Next base: position 17,310,620 of record NC_143522.1, read on the forward strand.
TCAAGCCCCATGACAGGAGAAGGAGAAGAGGAAGAGAAGGAGAAGGAGAAATCATCTAGTGGAGGCCAGGAGTTTGAACTAGTGGTAGAGTGCTTGCCTAGCATGCACAAAGACCCAGCCAGGTTCAATTCCTCAGTACCACATATATAGGAAAAGTTGGAAGAGGTGCTGTGGCTCAAGTGGTGGAGTTCAAGCCTTGAGAAAGCCCAAGGATAGTGCTCAGGCAGAGTTCACAGCCCAGGACTGGCAAAAAATAAATAAATAAATAAATAATTAAGTCATCTAGGGGCTGAGAGTTTGGCCTAGTGGTAGAGTGTTTGCCTAGAATGCACGAAGACATGGGTTGGATTCCTTGGTATCACATATATAGAAAAAGCCATAAGTGGTGCTATGTGGCTCAAGTGGAGAGCTCTAGCCTTGAGAAAGCCCAAAGACAGTGCTCAGGCCCTGAGTTCAAGCCCCAAGACTGAAAAAAAAATGTCATCTAGCTCAGATTTCCCTTGTCCTTTCCAACTTCACTCTTCTACTCCAGACACAACAGTCTAGTCAGTAAACCTGAAATGAGACTACAACCATACAGAGCCACAGTTCACTCAGGACCCATTCTCAACAGTGTTTCTACCTGTGAAATTCTACTTCCATACCCAGTCCAGTTCAATTGCTAGGCACCAACCTGGTACAACCTCTGAATGGTTCTCTGAATTCACAGTGCTCAGTATCATCTTTGACTGGTTGACTCTGTTAGTCTCACTGTTGTTTCACTAGTATTAGTTTTGTGTAAATGTTTTGAACTCACTAAAAACATAGGTTGTGTCAGTGCACTAAGCTCTGAATTTCTCCCAGGCAGTCTTGAATTCAGAAGGGAGTGTATGCCATTTACATGAACCACGTTCCAAGTCTCTCTGAGCAAATCAGTTTCCTATCTCACACTGGGACTAAATATCCCAGCAACACCGATACCACTATTTGCTAGCCAGTTAGGCCACTGGCCAGCACAGGTAAGTCAAGGTCAGCAGGAGGCCAGCTGGTATGCACAATGAATGAGAACTTTAAAGGACTAAGAATTTTCAATCCTACCTTTCTGAGAAACCTGAAATGAGTGAACTGCCTAAGTTCCTTTTAGAACTGACCAAGAGACAGTAAATACTACTAGAGCCAAGATTACAGGAGGACAGGAAATAGCTTGCTTTTCAGAATCCTAGCTCCTGGACAAAGGTTAAGTTCCAAACGTTTTCAACTGCTCTTTGAAGTATCCAAATCTTACAGATTTCTTCAATTTAAAAACACACTTGGGCTGGGCAATGATGGCTCATGCCTATAACCCTAGCTACGCAGGAGGCTGAGATCTGAGGTATGTGGTTTGAAGCTAGTCTGGGAAGAAAATTTCATGAGACTCATCTCCAATTAACCACCAGAAAACCAGATATGGCACTTTGCCTTAAAATGGTAGAGCACTAGCTTTGAGCAGAAAATGCTCAAGGACAGCATCTAGGCCCTACACTGTCAAGACTCATTTAGAACAAAGCCTATTCAAATTTTTTTCACTTTACTTTGTGGTTTGAGCTGACCATGATAAATAGTTCTTATTTTATATAAAACTAATTTACAAACTCAGCATTGATGGCTCATGTCTGTAATCCTAGCTACTCAAGAGACTGAGTAGTCTCAATGGTTCAAGGCCAGCCTGAGCAGGAAACTCTGTAAGACTTCTATTTCCAAAAAAAAAAAAAAAAAAAAAAAAAGCCAACTAAACTACTAAAAAAGAAAAAAAAGTCCACTAAACTCAAGTGGTAAAGTGCTGGCCTTGAGCAAAAGAAGGCCAGCACTTGAAATATGATGTAAAAAATCAATGTTAATAAATTCTTTAATTTAAAAAAAAGCAGCTCAGGGAGAGCACCCAGGCCTTGAGTTCAAATACCAGGACTGGCACCAAAAATCATCATCATCATCATCATCATCATCATCATCATCATCATCATCATCACAACAACAACCAAGCTAACAGAGAGTTTAGACAAATATCTTTCTTCCTTTCTTTTCTTTTGCCAGTCCTGGGGCTTGAACTTGAGGCCTGAACACTGTCCTTGAGCTTTCCTAGCTAGCGATCTACCACTTGAGCCACAGCACCACTTCTGGCTTTTTCTGTGTATGTGGTACCGAGGAATCAAGCCAGTTCTTCATGCACACTAGGCAAGCACTCTATCACTAGGCTAAACTCCCAACCCTCTTCCTTTTTTTCTTTGTCTGTTGAAGGGTTTGAACATGGGGCCTATGCTGTCCCTTATCTCAAAGCTAGTGCTCTACCACTTTGAGCCACAGCGCCACTTCTGGTATTCTGGTGGTTAGTTGGAGATAGGAGTCTCATGGACTTTCCTGCCCAGGGTAGCTAGGGTTACAAGGTGTGAGCCACCAGTGTCCGGCTTGTCCCTCCATTACTGTGCCTCTACCTCTTAGCCTCCCAAAGACACATAAATGCTTAATGTTAATTTTTAAATTATTTCACACATTTGGATGCTGTTTGTTGGTCAGGTGTACCACTGATTATCTGGATCCTATATAGTTTGCCTTGTACTTTTGCCCATGTTTATGATTCAGAAAAAAATATAGTAAAAAGAAAAGAAATTCTTCTGTGTTTTATTTCCTATATCATGTTTCTCCTTAATGTTCATTTTTTTGAAGCTCTGTCACTGCAGGAGTGATGAGTCAGAGCTGGGGGAATTGTTGTGACTTGCTCCACCTATTAGAACAAGCCAAACAATTTGAGGGTTGATCCTAGCTTGTCAGGAGCTTATTTATCCTAGGGGAGGGTGGACTTCAATTTGTATGGCCACTTATTACAGATCTTTATTCATGAAGGTGACCTCAAGTGAGGCAAGCAATTTCTTGGTCTAACTATGCTATAACTCAGCCAAGTGTCTGCCCAGTGGGCTAGTTCAGTTCCAGAAGAAATTAAGACTGGAATGACAAGATGTATGAGGAACCAGGGCTGAATACACGGACAGGGCTGAATGAAAGAGTTAGAACCAGATTAAGTAGTGTGTACTCATTGGCAGGATGGACAGGCTGGGCAGAATTACTGAAGACGAAGGAGCACATGTACATATTTGTTGCTCTTCAGAATCTGAACTTTTTCTCATTTTCTCACTATGAGAATTGCTTCTGCAGTTAAATATAAAGCCTTACAGATCTCAGCTTATGACTAGCCTTTCACAAAACTGCTCCATGGAAAATGCTAGAACTTTCCAGCCTATTTCTACCTTTTATGGGATACTTTCATTTATATCTTCCTTTCTCTTTATTTTTATTTCTCCCTTTAGTTAGTGGTTGACCACTCTGGCCCAGCAGCATCCACATCATCTGCAAGCTGGGTAGAAATGCTCGTTCTCAGGCGGGACCTGGTGGCTCAAGCCTGTAATCCTAGATACTCAGGAGGCTGAGATCTGAGGATCAGGCAAAGCCAGTTGGGGAACTGAAGTCTGTGAGACTTTTATCTCCAGTTAATCACCAGAAAACCAGAAATGGTGCTGTGGCTCAAGTGGTAGAGTGCTAGCCTTGAGCTGAAACCAGGCCCAGAGTTCAAGGCCCATATCAAAAAAAAAAAAAAAAAGGAAGAAAAAATGAAAGAAACAAAGGCTCATTCTGAGGCCCCAACCCAGAATAACTTATTCAGAAAATCTAGAGTGGGACTGGAATGGTTTTCTCATGCTATCAAGGTAATTTTTAATGTAATATAAAGCACTGCTTTAGATGGTATTACAAGATAACTTCAAGATTAAAGTGTTTTAGAAGAGAACATCTCAAAAAGACAAGGCCCTCAACTGTCAAATAATTTTCTATTCATGGAACTTCAACTCATGTAAAAAAAGACAGGCCGATGCATTTGCTCAGACCTTCATCATCTCCTGACTTTCCCCTTACCTACTTCATTCAGTTTTCTCTCCACATTGTTACTATAGATGTGTCTCAGCCTGAAACTCTGACCCTGTCAAACTCACTTTAAACTCATAGGATAAAGTTCCAAGCCTTGGAACAGGACCTGTTATCTGCCTCTGGTCCTTTCCCTGACCTGGTTTCCTCTGTATTTTTCTACCTATTCACTATCTGCAGGAAGCTTAGACTTACTTCCTCAGACCTCTGACATCAAGCTCAGCCCTAGTCAAGAGTTACCTTCATTAAACTCTTTTAAAAACAAAATGGATGGGGGTGGGGGGGAGAGGGGAGTTGTTACTTCCGAGCCGATTTTGTCATAATTTATTTCTTTCCTATAAATGACACTGTCCCAGAGAAAAACTATATATGTTTTAAGCCTGGTGGAAAGATGGATGAGATGCTAAGTTACAAAAAAAATTACTACCAGGACATGCAACATCAGTGGGGAAGAAAAAAAAAATCCATGTTGCTGTCAAACACTGAGATGAGAGGTAGATAGCCTAGACTAACAATGATACTACTTGTCATGATTCTTCTCTGTGTGGAAAGCCTTCTCCCTCTGCCTGCCCTTCTTTCCAATCCTACCTCATTCTGGCTGCACAATAGACTTGCTCATCCTACATTCAACTCCAGTGTTACCTCTCAATCAAGGCTCTTTCCTTCCCAGGACTGACTGATGATCATTCTCATCTTTAGGGCCTCCTCTACATAATCTAGAACTATGTTTGGCTCTGAATTCAGCCATCTGTCCTGTGCCACACATCTCTGTCCTTCCTTCAGATTCTCCTCTTCTTCACCAACTGAAAGGACCACCACACAAATTTGGCAACTGGGAGTGTGCTTCTGAGCCTCTGGAAAGATTGTCACTTTTTCTAAATAGGTATATTTACTCTAAAATGCCTAAAAACTCTAGGAAAACTAGAGGAGTCTGCCTGTCCTGTCCCCAGATCTGGCTGTAGAAGTAAGGTAGCATAAGGGAAGAACATTCCCACTGATAGTGCTCTAAAAAACCCTTTTTGTTTACAGAGTAAATAAATAAGGAGCAGAAGATTCAGAAATAGAACCAAGTCTGCCACATGTTGAAATTTTAGGTGTTGCACCAGTGGCTCACATCTGAAATCCTAGCTACTCAGCAGGCTGAGACCTAAGGATTGTAGTTTGAAGCCAGCCAGGGCAGGAATGTCTGTGAGACTCTTACCTCCAAATTAACCACCATGAAACTAGAAATGGTGCTGTGGCTCAAAGTAATAAGAGTGCTAGCCTTGAATGAAAGAGCTCAGGGGCAGCTCTTAGGCCCTGAGTTCAATCCCCACAACCAACAACAACAACAACAACAACAACAACAAAAATTAAGTGAAGTCAAATGCTTATTTGATTCTTCAGATTAAACAAGGAAAGACAAATGATACTGCAGCAAAAGACTTAACTGGACTACCCAAATCAGACATGGTGTTAACTGCCTGAGAGTAGCAAACACAGTTTTAGGTTTCTATGAGCTGCTAGTATTTTGTTCTGTGGTTGAGATTTGGGATTTTTTCCCCATCTCACTCTCTTCTTCATTTCTTCCTTTTTAACTTTACTTGTTTAGATGAAGAGCAGAAAGTATGCAAACCTAAAAATATACCCTGGCTCAATCATAGTAAAAGAAAAATTCATATTCAGTAAAGTACCACAATATGCTTTTCATGTGAGGGTTACAAAGCTTTGGTTAGGAGTTGGAATCCACGTATTTATCATTCTTCCAATGGAGAGGTTCCCTCTCCCTTCGTTAAAGGATATTATTACCTTTAAAGGATGCCATCAGCAACATTAATAGCATTTTCCCCCTTCAAGCACAGAGCTCCAAATGGCTGTTGGGCCAGTTTGGACATGTCTGATTTACTCTCTAAATGAACATCCGCTCCATACAATAAATAATAGGAGCCAACGTTGACAGACTACTTCACGGCAAGGCTGGATGTCTGGGGGACAGTGATTCACATAACCCTCAGAACAACACGCGTCAAGTTAGCACCACTTTACAGATTAAAGACCCAGGGTGTAGGAAGGAGATGAAGAAGATGAAGGGGGGAGGGGGAGGAAGGAGGAGGGGCAGGAGCCAGTAGCTTCACAGACCATAGTTAATCATTCACTCACGGCCCTCAGGCAGCTCTTTTCAGAATGAGCGGAACACACACACACACACACACACACACACACACACACACACACACACACACACACACACACACACACACACACACACACACACACACACACACACACACACACACACACACACACACACACACACACACACACACACCATCTTCAACTCTTCATCCCAGCGAGAGGCGGTGTCCAGCAAATTGCTTGGCAACAGGCGCAGGAAACTCCATCCAAAAGCCCTGGGTCCCGGCGGCCTCTGGGCGCTGTCCAGCGGGCAGCGCGCCTGAGCGTCTAGGCTTAGGGTCCCTGTCTCAGGACACCCCGAAGATGAGGCAGAAGGCCAAGGCCGGGGTTCAGCGTGCAGGGACGAGGTTGGGTGGGGGGGGGGAGGAGAGGCCCTGACCCCAGGGACACCTGTTGTCGCCTTCCCACTCAGGCCGGCGTCGGGGACGAGCTGGGCCCCGGGGGGGGAAGACGCCGGTTGATCTTTAAATGCGGTGCAGAGGTGAGGGGTCATGGGTGTGCTTCTCCCCCCACCCCGCCTCCTCAGCTCACCTGGGGCAGCCGCGCCTCACCCCTCCCACTCCAGGGCGCGCGCGCTGGGAGGGGAAAGCTCGCGCCTCCAGAGGGAGGCCGCGGCCGAACGCTCCGGGGATGCGCGCAGCCGCGCCACGGCGCTAGGACCCCGCGGTCCGGCCCCCCTCCCCCGGTCCCCGCACTCCACCTGAGGGGCCCCTCGCCCACGGCGGGCTCGGCCCCACGCCGCGAGGGGCGGGCTTCGATACCTGCGGCGCACTCTGTACCGTCGCGGAACACCGGGCGGCAGGTCCTCAGGGGAACCACCGGTTGGTCCGGCTCGGTAATCCCAGCTCGCCGCGCTGGCGCTGCCCTCGCCTCGCTCCTTCAAGGGCCGCAACGCGCTGCGGTCCGCTCCCGACTCCGTGGCTCGCTCAGCGCCCGCCGGCTCCCGGAGCTGCTCCCTCCGCTCCTCATTGGCAGCGGCGCGCGCCCGAGACGCACCCTGATTGGACAGCGACGAGGCAGGGCGGGGAGGGTGGGCGTGGCTGGGCGGGGCGGTGGGCGGGGCGCCTCCTGGGTTTGGTTTTCTAGCTTCTGCGCGCCCTACCTCCAAAGCCCAATGCCGCCTCTGGTCAGCTTTACGCAGGCAGACACGGATGGGGTCGCCCTGTCTGCACTGGCCCTGACCGGAGAATGTTGCCGCAGCTAAACAGGAATGGCAGAGAATGAGGGGTCACCTTGGTGTCCCCCCAGTAACCCATGAGAGCTAGTTAAGGACTTCCAAGGTGTGGGTGTTGTGGCTTTCCTGGCCTTTGACGTAGGATTTGTTACTTTTTAACTCTTAAGAACTGCATAGGGCTCAGGACAGAAGCTGGTAAACCTTAGGCGCCAAATCATGTACACTGAACACTGCACACGCTCTGTGATTCTGCCACCCTGCTTGTACCGTGTGTCCAAGGTCCTAAGCACCTCAACAGAGTAATTTAAGAATGTTGTGTTACTTACTGCCCGGCGCTGGTGGCTCATTTCTATACTCCTAGCTATTCAAGAGGCTGAGATCTGAGCAACGCGGTTCAAAGCCAACCCCGGGCAGGAAAGTCCTTGGGACTCATCTCCAATTAACCAAGTAGGGCTGTGGCCCAAAGTTAGTAGAGGGCTATCCCAAGAAAAGGGGCTCAGGGACAGCGCCCAGGCCCTGAGTTTAAGCCCCACGATGGAAAACACAAATAAGCAAACAGCTGTTGTGCTAGTTGTTGTGGGGAGAAAAAGAGGTCTCAACCTTCCGTTTATAAGAATTTAATAATCTAGCTAGACAAGCCGGGCGCTGGTGACTCATGCCTGTAATCCTAGCTACTCAGGAGGCCTGAGATGTGAGGACTGAGCTGCAAAGCCAACCTGGGAAAGAAATCTGTGAGACACTTACCTCTAGTTCACCAACAAGATGCTCAAAGTGGAGACTCGGGCTCAGGTGGTACAGTACTAGCCTTGGGCTGAGTGAGAAAGTCAAATGATGTCCTGAGTTAAATCCCCAGTATCAGGAGACAGACAGACAGACAGACAGAGACAGAGAGGCAGAAAGATAAACAGACAGGGAGACAGAGAGAGATGGTCATGTGTACTGGGATACATAAGGACAAGTGACAGCAGTTCTGAGTATGAGAAGATCTTCACCTGGAGGGTGCCACAGTGTCCACAACATACAGAGGGACACAAACTAGAACAGAGGGGAAGTATCAGCAATTATAATAGTTTCCATTTGCCATCTCTTCTCCCATAATGCTTTAGCCTTCTCTACATTTCCACCTGCTTCAAATCTGCTGCCACGAAGCTTCTCTTCTGTCACCCTTAAAAGCTCCCTGATAGACAATAAGACAAGTAAATAGTGCAGCATATTATATATATATATATAATTTCTGCAGGCATTTTTCCTCCTTCCACTTTCCTATTCACCTTTGAGTGAGAAATTTCATATGAAACAAGTACTTAACCACCCCCACATTGAACCAGTTTCACCTACACTGAATAGTCTTGGCTCCTCTCCTATTATGAGTCAGTGGTGTAATTTGAGGGGCTTGAGTCCCTAGAAGGGAATTGGATTCATTTTTTCCTGGTCTATAGTAATAATGCATTGCTGTTGTATTCCAAAGGTGGGGTGGCCATAAGGTATAAACCAGGTAGAGAGCATGTGAGTTCTTTCAGTTCCATCAGAAGACTCTTAACTCTAGTTACTCATTTTAGAAAATGCAACAGCTATAAAAAAAAAAAAAGAAAATGCAACAGCTATAGAAAAGAAAAAATGTGAGCAACTAGAGTTATGAGTGTGATTTGCTCAAGCATCCACTCCAAGGAAGAAGAACTTGTTTCACCCAGAGAATGAGAGTGACTCAAGATGACGTGTCAAACTGCTCCATCCTAGTTGCACCCATTAAGCAGCCCAGGAAATGAGGGAAAGATCGTAAAAGAAAGATGAATCCGGACTCCACAACAAGCACCGTGAAGTCTTCTTGTAAGCGGGAACCACTTCCACATAGTTCTAGCTCTTGTATGTAGAAATCTGCCTCCTACACCATGTTCCTTCTTTGGTGATTCTTTTTTAGCACTCAAGACCAAACTAAAACGCTCTTGTCCTCTGTAGGACCTCCACTAATTCTCCCAAGCACAAAGTAATAGCATTCTAGTGATCTAGTTGCACGATTTTTTTTTTCAATGCAGGACTGTGCATTACTTGATAATGTAACCTGTTGTGGGACATTGTGGAACATCTCTGTAATCTTGGCTCTTTAGAAAGAGGAGGGAAGGAGCAGAAGTATCAGTGTGCCAGCCCAGATAAAAGTGGAGATTTTATGTGAAGAGGAACTGAAAGCAAAAAAGGACTGGAAGTGTGGATCAAGGGGTAGAGCACATGGTGTTGAGAGGCCTTAAATTCAATCCCAGTACCCAAATGAATAAATAAATAAAATCCCCAGAATTCCTAATGCCTGGCCTAGTAGCTACTTAGTAAACCGAAACTGGCAGACTAAACTTTCTGACATGCTACGATTGTAACATTAAGTAAATCAGAATTATACTCCCATCTTGAGATTTGGATATTTGGCATGTATATCCATTTAATCCAACTGTGAATAGATAGCTCCTATGTGTCAAACATTTTCAGGTAAATAGAAAACTGAGATTTTTTTGTATGTGTATTTCATTTAAGATGAGATAATACAGCTGATACGGAAAACTATTTGTCAGTTTCTCAAGAGTAAAATTTAAATGGGGATCTCCTCTGCACAACTACTTAACAATAATAAAAAGTGGGCTGGGAGTTTGGCCTAGTGGTTAAAGTGCTTGCCTAGCATGCATGAAGACCCGGGTTCGATTCCTCGGTACCACATACATAGAAAGAAGCCGCAAGTGGTGCTGAGGCTCAAGTGGTAGAGCTCTAGCCTTGAGAAAGTCCAAGGACAGTGCTCAGGCCCTGAACTCAAGCCCAGGACTGGCAAAAACAAAAACAAAAAAAACAATAATAAAAAGTATATGGTTGAATAATTTCAAACTTAGGTGCTGGTGGCTCACATCTATAATCTTAGGTACTCACGAGGCTGAGACCTGAGAATTGGGGCTCAAAGCCAGTTCAGGCAACAGAGTCCATGAGCCTTTTATTTCCAATTATTAACCACCAGAAAAACTGGAGGTAGTGCTGTGGCTCTAAGTAGTAGAACACTAGCCTACTACTAGCTACACGATAACTCAGGGACAGCACCCAGGCCCGGAGTTCAAGCCACATGACCGACGAAATAAATAAGTAAAAGTTTGAACTCAGCCTTACCATCTAACCCAACAATTCTACACATCGATATGGAAGCAAGAAAACTGCATGCCTATGTTCACACAAAGATTTTCATAGTAAGCTGGGCACCGTGGCTCACTCCTGTAATCCTAGCTACTCAGGAAGCTGAGATTTGAGGATCATGGTTCAAAGCCAGCCCAGGCACTAAAGACCATGAGACTCTTATCTTCAATTAACCACTAGAAAACTGGAAGTGGTGCTGTGGCTCAAGGAGTAGGGTGGTAGCCTTAGCTAAAGAACTCAGGGACAGTGCCCAGGCCCAGAATCCAAGCCCCACGATCACCACCACCACCAACAACAACAAAGATTTTCACAGTAATGTATAAACATTTGATTACTGCTGAAAAAAAATCTACCAATTGATGACAAAAAAAATGGAGGAAAGCCATCTAATAGAATATTATACAGCAATGAGATGTGATTCAATCAATATGGAAGAATCTTGAAAATGTTACACTGAGTACAAGAAACCAGAAACACAAGTTAGGTACCATAGAGTTCCAATCTTTTTTAATATCTAGAATAGGCAACTCTGTAGAGACAGAAACCCAACTAGTGGTTTTCCAAGGGTGGCAGGAGGAGGTACAGGGGTGACTGATGAAGAGAAATGAAGTTCGTTTTGGGCATGATGGAAATATTCTGTAATTAAATAGTGGCTCTGGTTATTTGACAGTGAAATTTAAAAAAACACACATGACATTTTAAAAACAAAATGTATACCATATACATCTGAGAATGCCAACCTGTGGTAGGTAAAAGTATCAAAATGTGGAGAAACTTTCTAAGCTATGGCATAAACGTGGCTCATTTAACACTCTTAACTCTTCTCTTCACCAGCCCAGTGGAGATTAACTCCTCAGGTCTGTATGGTCTAAAGTGGAATATTCCATATTGGTAGATATGTTCTTTTTTTTTTTGTTGCCAGTCCTGAGCTTGAGCTCAGGGATACAGTTCTACCACTTGAGCCACAGCGCCACCTCTGGCTTTTTTCTATGTGTGTGGTACCAAGGAATTGAACCTGGGTTTTCTTGCATGCTAGGAAAGCACTCTACCACTAGGCCAAACTCCCGGCCCCAGACAGGTTCTTCTTCTTTTTTTTTTTTTTTTAATATTTTTTATTGTAATTAATAAAAGGGTTACATGATATTTGCCAGATAGAAAGTGCCTTAATTCACATACATTGATACCCTTTCACATGTCTTGGTCCCCATTACCCTCCCCTCCACCCCATCTTGGTTTTCCCCCCTTCCCTATCAAATTTTAAATAACCAAATACAAATAAATTCAATATATCAGATAACAAAATGAGATACTGTAACAATATGAGATACCCAAGGGACAGCAAAGGAGATGAGAGATAACATAGTACATTAAAGACAACAATCATTCATTATACGGCTTTTGTTTCAATATCCTGGAGGTCCTTTCAATTAGCTTCATACTATATGGCCTTATGTATTAAGATTTTGCTCTATTGTAGATCTCTGCTAGTAGAGCCCAAGGTTTCTGTTTATGTATCTTTTGGTGGCATTTTCTAAGCTTTATCTAAGCTGTTAAATATGAGAGATACCTGGCACAGATGGCTATTTATTTACAGTTCTTTTAGTTATAATTTAGAAATAATACATTTTAGTCTAAAAGGTGAATAGAGGTATGTTTTATTTGTTTCTTTCCTTGTATTGTTTTCTTGGCTTTAACTGTCATGTTTTTAGGTTGGTTTTCTTTTGTCTTGCTTTTGTGCTGGTTGAGGGGCTTGAACTCAGGGTCTAGGCATTGTTCCTAAGCTTTTTTTCCTCTAGGCAGTGGCTGTACCACTTGAGCCATAGCTCCACCTTTCTGTTTTTAGGTAACTAATTGAAAATAAAAGTCTCTGGGCCAGGTTTGAGCCACTAGCCTCTGATCTTGACTTGCTGAGTTGCTAGGATTACATGTATGAGCCATCAGCATCCATGTAAAATGTCATGTTGTTGATCATTAAAACTTCTATTGTTCTGCTTCTCAACATCCAGGATCTATTTTTCCCTACTTCTCTCTCTCTGTCTCTGTCTCTGTCTCTGTCTCTGTCTCTCTCTCTCTCTCCTCACTTGTGTATTTTCTGACATCTTCAATAGATATATTTTTGAAGGAAAGGTGAAAGAGAGTAAAGTAAGGGAGAACTTGTGAACACAGACTGTGCACTTGTCCTGAAGATAAAGGGATGGACAGAATAGCTTTGAGACATGGTATCGCTCTTCGTTCTAAGAGGAAAAAAAAAAAGAGTAGTGCAATCCTGTCTTTAGAAGGGGCTCTAGCTGTGACTGCCATGCTCTGCTCCTGGGCTAGGGAAAGGCTGATGACAGAAGAGCTGGAGTGGGGTGTAACATCAGGACAAACCTCTGCATGAATCATAATTCTGTCACTCTGAAGCTATTTACCACAGACCCAAACATTTCTGAGCTTGTTTCTCACCAATAAAAGAGAACTTCACACTGGACTGAAAGTGTGATCTCAATGATGAAATTTGGTGTGATGTCTGACACTTAGAACATGTTTGGTAAACAAAAGAAGAAGAAAGAAGAAGAAGGAGGAGGAGGAAGAGGAGGAAGAGGAGGAGGAGGAGGGCCTAGTGGTAGAGTGCTTGCTTAACATGCACAAAGACCCGGGTTTGATTCCTTGGTACCACATACATAGGAAAAAAAAAAAAAAAGCTGGAAATGGTGCTGAGGCTCAGTGCTCAGGCCCTGAGCTCAAGCCCAGGACTGGCAAAAAAAAAAAAAAAAAAAAGGAAGAAGAATAATTTTTTTTTCCAGTCCTGTGGCTTGAACTCGGGGCCTAGGCATTATCCCTGACCTTTTGTTTGTTTGTTTTGCTCAAGGCTAGCACTCTACCACTTAAGCCACAGCGTCAATGGCTTTTTGTGTTTATGTAGTACTAAGGAATCAAACCTAGGGCTTCATGCATGCTCAGCAAGCACTCCACCATAAGCCACATTCCCAACCATAAAAAGGACTTTTTTTTTTAAGTATCATGGTTAGAAGCAGCTGTGCTGCCCTCGAAGACATAACATCACTTAATTATTGTCTAGTATGCAGCATTGTCAATGCATCCTTTCCCAGAGCAAACAGGACTAGCTCCACATAGCTCCTCAGACTCTTAATCTAGAATTGAACTGCTACCAAAAATCCTGGGAGGCAGGGATTTGGCAAACCCCTTCTCGAAGCCCTTCTCATTTCCAGCTGGCACAGAACCATTTCGCCTTTACAGCTTCCACAGCAATAAGAGAACCCACACCCTTTTATTGTTTTCTTTTCCTAATGATGGAACAATCACATGATTTTAACAAGAAAAATAACTCTGAAATAGAGATAGACCCCAGGTCTAAGGCCCAGGGAGGGAGGGAGGGAAGGGGGGGGGAGAGAGAGAGAGAGAGAGAGAGAGAGAGAGAGAGAGAGAGACAGAGAGACAGAGAGACAGAGAGAGAGACAGAGAGAGAGACAGAGAGAGAGACAGAGAGAGAGACAGAGAGACAGAGAGACAGAGATAGAGACAGAGAGATTAAACACTGGCAGGATGGTGCAGAGAGAGATAACTGTTCTGTATAAGAACCATAACCAACACATCTCATACAATGAGACTGGCCAACTGAGCAGGTTGTGTTTCAGAATTACAAACGCTAACAATCCTAACCTAATTGGAGCTGGAATTGACTGAATGCTAAGGACCAGGTGTTTTTCTGGCCTCACCAATCCTAGTCATCACAAAAATCCAAGGGGAAAGGTATCATGTCTTTGCCCCATCAGCAACACAAATACACCTCAAAGAAAACAGGAGCTTAGCCAGCATTTGACCTTTCCTGTGAATGCCAAGAGCCTGTATATTTATCCCCCAGCCTTCATCCAAAGCAGACCAGCATGCCCGGGGATCTTGGGGTGCAAGCTCTCATTCTCCAGGGTGGTGGTAGGATCTGAGACTCTACCATTTCCAACAAGTTTCCAGAGAATGTTGCTGGCCAGCCTCTGCCATTGCCATGGTTAGGGAAGGAATGTGGGTATGAGTGCGGGGGTAACTCTCAATTTGGGCTGCCTGTGGGAATCATCTGGAAGCATTGAGCATTCAGCATGCAGATGTCTGAGCTTGTCTTGGAGAGCTGTGATTTGGTGGGCCTGGAGTCACGGCCTGGCACAGAGTCACCTGGGGCGAGGGGGTGGTGGTGGAGGAATGTGCCTGAGGACGCCTGGTGACCCCGTGCTTCCTTTTCCCAGCCATGGAGGGTGCAATGACTGAGCTTAGAGCCCTAGGACGCCCTTGAAGGAGGCCTCTGCCAGCCTACTCCAACCCTGGAAGAAGCAGCGGTCACCACCTGTTTCCTTGAAATAGTCTGCAGCTGTGCGGGATGACCTCCCCGCCCATCTGGAAAGCCCTCACTGAAGAACCATCCAGGGATGAAGGGAAGCTGCCAGCATTAGCCCAGGCTTCCTCCTCCGCCCATCCTCTCCCCATGTTTGGGAAACCACAAGGATGTACAAACAAACATCCCAGGACATCCCAGGACAAGAGCATCTCTCTTAGTTCAGCTCATATCTTTCCAAACTTTGTGTGTGTGTGTCTATACATTCTCCCTCTGTCTCTTTTTCTCACTCTCTGCCCTCTTCTCTAAGGATTCTTCAATATCCTTTTCCATATATTTATAAACACATCAGTTGTTCTAGGGAAATCAGAATCTGTCTGTCTGTCTGTCTGTCTGTCTGTCTGTCTCTCTCTTTCTTTGTTTTGTGCTGGTTCATGAGGATGAACCCAGTTCATCACATTCTCATTGGCTAAGAGTCTATCACTTGAGCCGTACCATCAGCTCCTGCTTTCTGCTAGTTAATTGGAGAGAAGAGTCTAGCAAGCCTGACTCACAAGCTTACAAGCTCACGCCTCTAGCTACAGTGGAGGCTGAGATCTGAGGATCATGGTTTAAAGCCAGCTTAGACCATGACGTCTTTCAGACTCTGATCTTGGTTTAGCCAACACCAAAAAAAGCCAGAAGTGGAGCTGTAGCTGAAGTAGTCAAGTGCTGGCCGTAAGCAAAAAAAAAAAAAAAAAAAAAAAAAGCTCAGGAACCTAGCTCAGGCCCAAAGTTCAAGCCCCAGGACTGGAACAATAACAAAAGAAGTGTGGGAAGGTAAGTCTGGCCTAAATTTAAACCTCAATCTTCAGATCTTTCCTGAGTAGCTATGGTTACAGGTATGAGCCTCTGGAGATTTGCTTGGGGTGCTTTTTAAACAAGGATTGGCAGGTCATCAGCCAACTGATGAGAGTTTCACCTGGAGGCACTTGGGAAGTCTTTTCATTAAAACAAACAAACAAACAAACAAACTTGTATTGGATGTTTGTAGAGAAGAAATCATTGTGGGACACCTTTAATCAACCTGTCTCCAAAAAAGCACCTAACACTCATCATTGTTAACTACTCAAAGTAAGTAAATGGCCTCATCTTCTCTAAGCTTAGGTCAAGATTCCCTGTCTGTTGCTCCATAGTTGGGGCTTTTCGTCCTCTAGCCTGATGGAGAGAGAGGGAATGTGTTGGGAAGTGGTAGGGAGGAGAAATCTGCACAGACTCAGGGCAGCCTTTCAGGGAGGGTGAAGTGGTTTCACTCTAAACTATCAGGGAGGCACGAGAGAGAGCATGAAACACATGCTAGAGCTACTTGAGGTAGAGGCTGACCGCCAATGGCACCCAGCCATCACTCAGAAGCTGAGCTGAAACCAAGGTTTTCTATACTGGAGACTGTATGTCTCTTTGACCCCATCAATGTCCCGATATTACTGATGCAGAGAGAGCTGTCATCAAGTTAAGTGAATTATAAATAACCACATTAAAGTACTATGGTGTGTGTGTGTGTGTGTGTGTGTGTGTGTGTAACTTATTGTTTAAAAAAATACAGGTGCACGGATGCCCCTGGTGGAAATTATGATTATTGTATGGGGCATTTGTGGGCTTTCCTAATCAATTACTGACTACACACACACACACACACAACTATTATGTGGAAGTTCTTGAAGTTAAAAAAAATCCAGAATAGTGAGGAAGGTATTTTCCTTTTAAGTTTGGCTATGTAATACTTGTGCTAAGTGTGTTAAGTTGGAGTTGGTTCTACATATGCAGGTTTATATATCATTTTATCTTGTCTTCAACCAGACTCATTTCTTCAAAGGAGTCTTGAAGCTTCTGATTTAAGGCAGTAGGTTTCTGGGTTCTTAATATAACTGTCCAGTTAAAATAATGTAAGAACACAAAATAAATCTGATGTTGGTAATGGCATCTATGGATTTTTTTTCCTGCTCAAAATTTCTTTTTTAATGTATTTTTATTGTAATTAATAGAAGGGTTACATTATATTCGACAGCTAGAAGGTGCTTTACTTCACAAACATTGCTACCCTTTCTTATGTTTTTGTCCCCATTTCCTTCCCCCTCTCAAAATGTCTTTTTTGTTCTTTGGGGCTGAAGCTAGGGGATTCTCCTGTCCGCACTCAATACAGTTTTTAGTGAAGCTGTCCTTGCTAAGGTGTGGGCTAGATAATGAGCTGTTTAGATGTCCGGTTGTTCAGCAATCAATTGTGTGTTTCTGATACCTACTTCCCACCCTAAGAACAATGCCTTTCTCATTATATCCCATCTAAACAACAGCATTTCACTTAATTCTGTTTCGGTTTTGAAATGTCAATGTATTTTTCTTAAGCATCACAGGAATGGAAGACTTCAAATTACTAAGTGTAGGATAACTCTTTCTTAGCACAGTGTCAAATGATAACCAACAACCATAGTCATGTGCCACATAGTAATGCTCCAGTCAGAGGCAGCTCTCATATATAATGGTGGGCCTGTAAGATTATCATGGAACCAAAATGCCCATCATCTAGTGATATTATAGCTGTTGTATCACAGTCTGAGGTTTTACTTGTCTGTTGTGATGCTGGTATAAATAAATCCATTGTAGTGCCTGCCATACTAAAGCATATGGCAGCTATAATTGTGTGCATTCCATAGTACTTGCTAAAAACAATAAACACTGTACTGGTTTATGTACTTACTAAAGCTCTTCCTTGCTTTTATTTTCTTTCTTTCATCATACATTTAAAAAAAATACTGGAACCCATAAAAAAAAAAGATGGAAACACTTCACTATAAAACAACAACTGAGGGGCCCGGGAGTTTGGCCTAGCGGTTAAAGTGCTTGCCTAGCATGCACAAAGACCCGGGTTCGATTCCTCGGTATCCCACATACACAACCAAGCCGGAAGTGGCAGAGACGAGACACAACCAAGCCGGAAGTGGCAGAGAGGAGACTGCAACAAGCGACAGAGAGCGAAAGCAAGCAAGCGGAGCCCAACCGAGTGGTGGCCGGAGCGAGGGGGGCCGGAGCGGGCAGGGCCGGAGCGTGTGGGAGCGAGCCGGGCCGGAGCGAGTGGGGCCAGAGCAAGAAGGGGCCAGAGCGAGCAGAGCCAGGAGCGAGCGAGAGCTGGCCGGGCCGGAGCGAGCGGGGCCAGAGCAAGCCAGGAGCAGGGCCGGGCCGGAGCGAGCAGGGCCAGGAGCGTGCGGGGCCAGGAGCAGGGCCGGAGCGAGCGGGGCCGGAGCGAGCGGGGCCAGAAAGAGAAGGGGGCCAAAAAAAAACAAAAAAAAAAAACAAAAAAAAAAAAACAACAACAACTGAGGGCTGGGAATGAGGCCTAGTGGTAGAGTATTTGCCTGGCATGCACAAAGCCCTGGGTTTGATTCCTCTGTACCACATGAACAGAAAATGCTAGAAGTGGCACTGTGGCTCAAGTGGTAGAGTGCTAGCCTTGAGCAAAGAAGCTCAGGGACAGTGTCTAGGCCTTCAGTTCAAAGTCCCAGGACAGAAAGGAAGGAAGGAAGGAAGGAAAGAAGGAAGGAAGGAGGGAGGGAGGGAAGGAAGGAACCAAGAATATGAGGAAATTTAAATGGCAGAAAAAGAAAGTCAGCTTCACTAGTAAGAGAAAGATAAATTATAAACAGCACTAAAGGATATATGGAGATTCTCACTAGTGAAGCCAGAACTTTAGGACCAAAATCTGTCTCAACATATGAGTTAAAGAGACCCCTCAAGGTGAAGAAAAGGGTTAATAGACTATGGCCATGTCAAGAAGATAGAAGGCCCCCTAAGATCATCTCTGAGGTACTGACATAATCTCAGGGTTAAGTAGAAGCATTGTGGGCACAGAAAGAAGGTATATGTAATTACATGGTCCTCTGCAAAGGGTATAACCCAGGTCATTAACCCAGAAGTTTGGTGGCGTCTAGTCACAATAAGAAAGGGGCATTCATGGGTAATTTTATCTTTGTCACAAGGTATTTATCTATAAATGCTGTACTTCCTGGGATTCCCAGGTAACTTGGTGGGGAGAGGGAGCAGATGGGGAGACCCAGAAGAAAGAGTAGGCTAAAGAAAAAGGACAAAATGGAGTTAGACCCTTGGACAATGGAGTTGACTTCTAGTAGAGCACGCCCTCTCTTCCCAGGGGCTCTCAACTGGAGATACTTCTTGTGACAGTTTCCTACATGGAGTGCCTTCTGTTTCTCTCCCACTCCTGAGCATGGAAGGAACAGCACTGGCAAATGAGAAAGCTGAAGATCTGGGACAGCTGTCCATGAGGAGGACAAAGCCTGTAATATCCCTGTCTCTTGTCATTACACGCAGCAATTGGCTAGGTAAGATGACTCTAGGCGGATGTCAGAATCTGTCTTCTGCTACTTGCTGCTTTGAAGAAAACAAAACTAAAAGCATGAGGAAAGGCAGCATGGATGCTGACTAGATGGCTAGATGACGATTCTTGACCTTGTTGTGGGAAGCTGGACAGCTCAGATTTTATCTTCCCATAGAAGTTTGGAAAAACTCTTTTTCTTCAACTTTCTTTCAGCTGCAGCCTTTTGGTGTCCTCTAGTGGACACTTTGGTAACTACAACCAGGCTCTGCAACCTTAAATCCATATGCTAAGTGAGAAATAAAGTTGAAGGTAAAACACGTATGGAGTGAAACTTGACTATCTATTTGATTAGATAAAGAAATGCCCAGGAAATTAGCCAAGCATTCCTCTGGGAAGATCTGTGATGGTGTTTCCAGAGTCAGGTAGATTTAAAAGGCTTGGACCTAACTAATGGATGAATCCCTTGATGGATTCCTAATATGTTAGTGGCATTTTGGGGAGGAAGGGATGAAAAGTAGGGATGTGGGGTAAAGTTGGAGGAAACAGATGGCTGGATGTTTGTTATGGAGGCTCTTAGCTTGGCCCTTTCTATGCCCTCCCCCTGCTTTTTGGATGCCAGGATTTGATCCTATGAGATTTAACAGTATCATCTTACTCAGTGAAGGAAGGTCTTCGTGAAAAAGTTTGTGGCCCATGGAAGTTTTCATGCACATAACAGGGACAGAACAGTGTGTCTGGGTAACGTTCTTAGTCCACTGGCATTTTCATCCTTCCTGACACAAGGCTAAAACATAAAGCAGTATTGAGCGTGATTGCCACATCACAGTGAGGTGGGCAGAGGTTGTCTTGGTTTCTTTTCAGTGGTGGTTTTATGCAATCAGTGCTTCCTGGTCTTCAATTTGCAAAGAGCTTTGTTACTTCAATGGGCCAAATTCAGTGAGAGTCCTTGTGTTCCCATTTCTGGAGTCCAGCCAGGCATGTGGGTGATGGTGGGGTGTTATTTCTGGGCTGAACAGAGGCCACAAAAGAACTCTGCTTCCTCCTTCTCAGTTCCCAGAAGGGATTTCTCCTGCTCACTTAGGAACTGGAAGAATCAAGCCAGAGGGTCTGAGAAGGCTGATAAGTGGCCAAGTCATACAAAATCACATACACCCTTCAAGTATGTGTACATGTGGGAGGGTTCTTCAGAGCTGCTTGGACATCTTAACTATCTTTGACAATGTTCTTACTTCTTACTCCCCCCCATCTCCTTTTCTTTTTCTCTCTTTGTTTCTTGCTTGCTTTCTGCCAGTCTGGAGCCTGAGCACTGTCCTTGGGCTTTCTTGAGACTAGAGCTCTACCTCTTGAGTCACATCACCAACTCCCAGCCCAACAATGTTTTTTTTTTCTACAGAAAGCCCATCTTTGAGTGTAAGTACTAATCAAATGAATTCTCACATTGGGAATTGTGCCAAACTCCAGGTACACTCTTGCAATTTACCAACTGCATGAGCAAGATTCATCTAATACTGTTATCAATAATTTAAAGGATAGTTACAAAGGAAAGTTTCTGAGGGGAATAGAGTGTCGGGGGGGGGGGGGGAGGAGGGGACCTGATTGGCACAAGTGAGTCTGAGCAGACACTGGAGAAGGGCCAGGCCCACTTGGCCAGGGGGTGGATAGTATGCCAGAGAGGTTTGATGTTGACTTAGGGTGAGAGCAGTGAGAACTGCAGCCGGTATGGCTAATGCCTCACGTGCACATACACATCGTTAGCTCCATCAATCTTTTTTACTAGGTATTTCAGGCAAATGAATTTGGTAAGTCTAGCTCTAAATCTGTAGACAAACTGGGTTGATAATTGACAAGAAATCTGCTTTGTTCTCATAACTCCATGTTTCTCCCAAGGCCCACTGAACACCCCCCTCCCCAAGTCCTCCTGATTGTCTGAAAGTGCAGGACTACCAGCCTCAGAGGGGCACCCTTCCATTAAACTGCAAACAGGACAGTTTATACCCCCCCCACAGGACAGGACAAAGACATTCCAAAGAAGACCTTGCATGTGAATGTATAAAAGCCTTCACCCATCACACTCCCTGTTCCTTGTTTCTCAGACCCTACTCTGTGCCACACAAATCACTCTGCAGCACTGATGAAAGCCTGTTTTGTTCTGTGGAGGTCTCTGCCCTCTTTCTCTCCTTTCACTTGCTTAATCTTTCCCTCACAACAGTCAAATCAGGAGCTTCGAAAACAGGAACTATTCTCAACCCTCAATAAGAAGTAAATCTATACATATTATGTAAGATGTTCCTGAAGGAACAAATGTGCAGATTGGAATCATGAATCTTGTACTTCCCAACAAGGGAAATAAAACCAGATAGAAGGTTCCTTCCAGTTTCCATTGGCAGGCTTGTGTGCTGTGCACTCACACAGCAGACACACACACACACACACACACACACACACACACACATCAGGACCAGTCATGGCACTTCAGAGATGCTATTTAGAAGCAAAAGATTCAATTAATTACCTTTTCCTAGGAGAAGATAGATGCTATGGGCAAGGCTGGGGGTGAGGGAGAGTAAGAAAGTCCAGGTGGGTAAACTCTGAAACCCACAGCTGTGCTTTCATGGCTCAAAATAAACCTGTTTGCAAGAAATGGAGGTTTCTGTTCACATTAAAAAATCTCAAATCATCTGGTGAATATAATGTAACCCTTCTATTAATTACAATAAAAATATATAATAAGAAAAAAATCTCAAATCATGTAAAACTCCATGATAACCTCATTTGCAAAACCTAAGAATTCTTAACTAATATCTCCTAATATTTAAAAGATTCAGGAGCAATTCTTTTCAATCTTGCTTGGCAGGCAAACTAACCAACAAAATTCTGCATGAGGTAGTGAGAAGGCAAAAGAAAAGCAGGTCAAGTAACAAGAAATATTTACATGAACGTTCCTGAGTCAGCCAACCACAAGCTACCACATGCTTTCCAACTTGCATGAGAAAAAAACAATTACGTGGCACTTTTAGACATATGATCTAATATTCAGTCAGTATTTGATGGACGTGGCACTTTAAGACATGCGGTCTAATTTCAACCAGTATTTGATGAGTATCTGCTTTGTTCTCATAACTCTGTATTACTCTCCTCTGGGCCAATACTTTTCTGTATCTAAAGGTAGAATATGAAGGATTGCCTCCCACAATAAAATTACTCCCCTAGGTCAAGCAAAGAAGCAGGTGCATGCTCCTGTGCTTATCCTCAGGCAGGACCTTGGCTTAGCTAAAAGCCCTCTCACTCTAGGCAGAGCATTCCACCCTGGGCCTGGCCCAGGACACCACCCTTGGCCCCCAGGAGACCATGGCCCATCTTTATTTTCTGTTTCCTTGTTAAGACCCATATAAACCCAGCCCCCAAATCCGGTCCCTGCAGGAAAGTCTGTGAGGCTCTTGCTCCAATTAACTACCAAAAAGCTGGGAATGGAGCTGGGTTCAAGTGGTAGAGTTCTAGCTTTGAGCAAAATGGTCAATGTCCAGGCCCTGAGTTCAAGCACTAGCACACACACACACACACACACACACACACACACACACACACACACACACTAGGTCATGTTTAAGAGAAAATAGTATAGAGAAAAGTAATTTAGTCTTTAGGAAAATCAGAATTTTGCCCACAGGAAGCAATTACAATAAACTATCAGTCTGGTAGAACTTTCAGGATCCAGTTGAAATAAGGAGACTGGCCTAATCAGTGCCATGTCGGCCAAGTTGTGGATGATAAGGAATTGCGTTTAACTGGTGCCATCTTGTCTTCACGGTAGAGGATGATGAAGTCCTCCCCCCCCCCAGGTGACAGGCATGCCTGAATTCCTAGAGGCAGGGGCAGGGACTTGTTCAATAGGTTACTGGATCTGCCAGTCTTGGGTCATGTACTCTCAAGCTCCCAGTGACCTTGCCCTGACCCTATTCAGACCCAGAAAAGCCTAAGTGTTACCTTACTTGGGGTTACTCACCATGCCTTGTGTTCTGGTGTTTCCAGTCTCCTGGCTCTCCTCCCATCACTATGGCACCCCACTTCAGCTCTCCATTGGAGCTGATCTGGTTTGTTGGAATTGTTTTTCTGCTCTTTCTTTCCTCTCCAGCTATCATGGCGCAGTTTTCTAACAGTGTTAAGTGCATTCAAGGGGCTGCAGGTCTTTGTGACAGAAGTTCACCTGCAGTCACTGGCTTTCCAATAAAGACTCTCAATTGGACCCCTCAAAATGATAAGATTGTTTATGCAGAAGACACAAGTATACAAGGCCAATGACAACATTTCCTTCTGGACAGGTAGTTTCTTGGGATCATTTTTTATTTGCTTATTTCCTTCTTCTGTTTTTGTTGTTTTTATTTTTTGTACATAAATTACTTCTAGTTTCTTGTATATAACCATGTAAGCAAATTTCAAAGCTGCATAATCAATCTAAACTAGTGTTACAAAGGAAGTTAATTGGAATTTCTCACCAAATGAAGGCCCAGGAATAAAGTGTTTTTAAGGACTTGTCATAATGAGGCTAAATGGGTTAACAGGACAAATAGGTATCACACTTGACTCCTGGGAGAATGGTCAAACTGCTGGTATCTGCTCTCATATACAATAGCTCCACTTTTTATTTCTGCTAAGGTCATCTAAGGTAGCTTGTGATACCTCAAGTAAATACTGAAATTCAGGTCTCACTTGCTACAAATGGCACCAGCCAGACTTTTAATCTGAGAATGAATGTAATGTTTCTAAGCTAGAATATACCAACTTTATTAGCAATGAATTAGGTGCTAGGGTATTTTTTTTTTTTTTTTGCCAGTCTGGGGGCTTGAGCTCAGGGCTGGGCACTGTCCTTGGACACCTTTTGCTCAAGGCTAGGATTTTGCCACTTGAGCTAGAGCACCACTTCTAGCTTTTTCTGTGTATGTGGTATCTAGGAATCGAGCCCAGGGCTTTGTGCATGCTAGGCAAGCACTCTACCATTTAGACTATACTTCTGGCCCCTTGTAGCTTTTTTTTCATTGTTGTTGCTTGGAGGACTTGAACTCTGTGCCTTGGTGTGGTCCCTGAGCTCCTCAGCTCAAAGCTAGTGCTCTACCACTTGAGCCACAGTGCCACTTCCTATTTTTAGGTGGTTAATTGGAGATAAGAGTCTCATGGACGTACCCAGGCTGGCTTTGAACAGTGATTCTCAGATCTCAGCCTCCCGAGTAGCTAGGATTACAGACATGAGCCGCCACTTGTAATTAATTTTTAACGTTTTTGTTGTTGTTCTGAGCACATGCTAGGCAAAGTATACTCACAACCTCAAATTTGCATTTTGTGTGTAAAGCTTAAGTATGACAATTTTCTTTCTTTTTCTCATCAGTTGTGGGGCTTTAACTCTGGACCTGGGCAATGTCCCTGGGCTCTTCAGCTTAAGGCTAGTGCTTTACCACTTGAGCGACAGCACTACTTCCTGTTTTCTGGTGGTTAATTGGAGATAAGTGTCTCAGACTTTTGTGCCTGGGCTGGCTTTGAATCACAATCCTCAGGTCTCAGCCTCCTGAGTAGCTAGGATTACAGGCATGAGCCACCAGCACCTGGTAAGTATTTTCTTATTCCCTCTTACTCAGCTTTTCTTTCTTTCTTTTTTTTCATTACAAGGCTTGAACTGGGGCCTTGGCATTGTCCCTGAGCAATTTTGCTCAAGGCTAGAACTCTTCCACAGCTCCACTTCCAGTTTTTGAGTGATTAAGTGGAAGTCGTAATGGGACTTTTCTGCCTGGGATGGAGGCTTCAAAATGAGATCCTCACATCTCCGACTCCTGAGTAGCTAGGATTATAGGCGAGCCACCAGTGCCTGGATAGCTTTTCTTATTCTAAATAGATTTTATTATATTCTATGTATACATCCCTGCAAATCTTATTAAAAACTTACAAAAGAATGTATGAATAATATGCAAATTACACTACTGTCAGGCTAAATTAAGGTGAATCATGTTTACTAGACATCACAGACTGATCCAAAATATATCAGAATTTTCACAAATGGTAACGTTTCTTGGTAAAATCATGTTATTTTTAGGACAAAATCTGGCCTATGGGAATTCTGAATTTTAGGAGTTAAAAGTAAATAACTCAAATTGCTCCAAATGTTTTCCAGAGGCTTCTGCCTTTAACCTGAATATTTCAATGCAAAGTGGAAACATTCACCATCATGGCAGAAGACTGACAGGGAATGTGCCTGGCCATGGCATACCACAAGATGCAGCATAACCAGAGGAGGAATCTTTATTTCACAAGTTTCAAGATATAGTACAAAACAAATCTGTACATCTTTCTATTAACAAGATTTGTTTACACAGTTATATTACACTTCACCAGCCTTTATAGTGCATTTCATTAAATACAAAGTAAATTTACAAAAAAGGTCTACCATGGTGTTCCTCCATAATGCTAAGATGGTCTTTTCAAACGTCCTCTCCTATGGTTACAAACGGACCATATCAACATTTTTTTTTTTTAATCCAAGGGAAACAGCATCAGCTTGTGTGTCAATCCAACAGTAAAGATACACATATAAGATGGCTCCCTGCACAAGGCCACAGGATCCTCACTTCTCATATAAGCAAAAGTCAGACCTTCACGTGTGTAAATAAGTGTCACATTAAGATACAAATTACTTGAGGGTCGTTTAAAATATTCTTAGAATACAGTGAATGGAGAAATTTGGCTTCTTTTCAATGAATACTACACATGTAAACAATTAAAAGCCAGGTAGTGCCTCAGACAATACAGCATTCAGAACTATATTTCTCTCATGACTAGGAATGACTGGCATTTGCATTAAGTTGTAAGTTTTCTTTTGCTAATATTTCTTGCATACTTCTAGCCATAACATTGTGTCACCTATGACAGATCCACTTCCAAATCACTGGAGCCCAGGTAGCCCTGCTCTTCCTGGCTGGGAAAGGGCTGATGGTTGAAGCATGTTGTGATGGCCATGAGAAGTGTTAGTCCAGTGAAGTGTTAGTCCAAACCTCGCTAAAGGAAGGTCTGCAGATGCAGCTATGCACATGAACAATGGAGGTTTTTGTTCAGAGGCCTTCATGTGTACTTCCAAAACCTTGGCCTGAAGAACAAATAGGAGGAACCAGAGAAGAGAGAGAAAAACAGAGGAAACAACAAAATCCTATATATGAACTATCTCATGCTAAGGCTGGAAGATCATTAGCAGATTACTGTGGAAGTTTCTAAAGCTTCCCGATGTTGCAGAGACAAACAGTTTAGTAGTAAAACCTGGATGTAATCTGTGTAGCAGGATAAAAATTCATCAACATGAGCGATTCAAAGTGAATCCAAATTAAGTGTTTAGTTATGAATTTGGGGAAGTAGCAGCTTTTGATTTGCTTACATCTGTGCCAACTATTAAGTCGGCTATTTACTAAAATAAGCCTCACCTGGAAAACAGACAAAATCTTCAAACACAAAAGCAAAAACTTCCAATGCCACCGCTGCACAAGCAAAATGGGTCTCAAGATTCCAAAACAGTTTTAACCCACAAGTATACCAAAGCTGAATTAAGTATGACTGTCACTGCCTTCACAGGCTGAAAGACAGATTGTGATAACTCTCAGGAGAGACAGGCTACCAGGAAGAAACGAAGCCACACTCTATCTAGTGAGCCTAAATTCTAACATTAAAACTCCCAAATCTTGGAGTTAGTTTAATGTCACTGACATTAACTAGCTTTAATTATTGCCACTTTATTCAAATGGATGCCATTTGATTAGGTAAGTACTGTGCATTATTTTTTTTAGGAGAAATGCAAAAGCTAATTCCTATTTGCTTAGATACCATGACCCCTTGAACAAAAAAAGAAAGTGAAGTATATTGGGCCAGCATTTGAAAGAAACTTTAAAAATGGAGTTATTTTAAACAGACCATTCAAGTTTCTAATAGCAACTGGCCCAGAGTAAAATAGGAGGTAGAGATAAGCCAAAGAAAGGATATTTGCAGTGTTGATAAAAACTTACGCAGTGAAGGAGAAAATAACAGGAGTCTGATTCATGAAGAGCAATCAGCCATAGTAGCACAAGAGTTTAGGAAATGTTTTCTTGATATAAAAATGCTGCCCAAGGAGGTGTTAGGCAGTCGGAAGAGGAAAAAAACAAACAAAAAGAAGTTGGTAGTCATCTTAGAGGATGTTTCAACTATTTATTTGCTTATTTATTGAAATGGGTTTCATCATGTTGCTTGCCCAGCTAGCTGGTCTTGAAGTGATGCAATTCAGCGTCCCAAACAGCTGGTATTATACAGGTACACACCACTCCTTGGACTTTTAAATAAATAGATGAATACAGTGCCTTTTAAATGAGTGTGGCTGCTGCCCTGGATTCAGTTTATTCTGATGGGGAGCACAGGCAGTAAGGAAGGCTCCTACACTCAAAAACCTAAGATCGGAGACCAAGCAGGCCTTCATAGCTACAAGAGCTGCTTGAAGCAGTGTTACGCTTCTGAAGGTAACATTTCCTGCCTCTCACAGGTATGGCCCTCTCCGCCATTCCCTCTTCACATCTGGAGGCACACATCTGGGAGGAAATTTGCCTACCAGGTTTCCCATAATACTCTAAAGAAACAAAAAAAGCATGTAGCTTCACATTTAAAGCCTTCATGTTCACACTGTAGATTAGTTAGATCCAGTTCTAAATGCAATCCCAACTTCAAAAACCAAAGCACTATGACTCTGCAAATAATGAATTCTTCAAGTTTTCTGGCAGGTTTGGGGATTATGGAAAAAGTGTCAAAAGACTCATAAACAAGCTGATGTCAGCTTGCTTACTAATGCATCTCAGGCTAGATAAAGGCTGGTGAACACCACCCATTTGACAATTAAAAGAAATGTAAATTTGGTGTAGGCTTTAATTCTTTCATTTGAAGTTCTCAATCCTCTTGTTGAGAGATTCCCACCTCTTCTACTTAAAGAGGCAGTTTTCAGCTCTGATAGCCACGAGTTTCCTAATGCTAACATTAAGCCTGTGGTTGACTTTCCTGTTAATATAATACAGTGGGAAATTAAAAGCTGAGCATGCAGAATAGTGCTATAAGGACTTTGCTCTTGTCACTCACTGAATTGAATCCATCTTCGTTCTTCAGTGTTTCATTATTATCATGGTCGTCACGGTGTGCCATGAGCTGGCAAGAGTTTTGTATGTTTGAAGAATTCAGGAGGGTGAGTTGGTCTTTATGCAGTAAGAAATGCAAAGTAAAATAAAACCTGGGAACAAATGCTCTGACTTTTGGGAATGTGAGTCTCTTATCTTAGTACCCCATCCAAACTCTTTCAATATTGCTTTTCAGTTTTTCCCTTTTTAGTCCATCCTCTGGCTTCTGGATCAAAGCTCTGTGTAATCAAAATAAATAAGCAAATTACACCGTATGTGGGGCAAATTGACTTGTTAGCATAGGTATTAGTCCACCAAGTTTTACCTATATTCTATTATAAAGAAATAAAGTTCTCAGAAGTTTTTAACAAAACTTTTCAGTTTCTGAAGGAGATAAATATGGTAGGAAGTGTGACAATTTCCAATAATAGCACTCAACCTTCCCTTTTACAATTAAGAACCACAACAATGCTGAACATGTGTACTTGCATTTGGACTGGTAAATTGTTGTTACTGCAGTTCCAGAACACTTTGGAGATCTTTGTTGTTATTGTTATTTAACAGGTGAGATGGACTTTCAGACTTTTAGACATGTTTAAGATGAAACTTGCAACTGAGCTTCTCCCAAGTTGATCACTTTTTAGTGTCGATGCACAAGACCTTCAAGATGGCTCATGAAAGAACACATGGACACTGAGAAGATGATCAAAGGACTCGAGAAAGATAGCTGGATGTGGAAGACATCCCTTTGAATGTCTCTCCCATGTTTCCTAGGGGGAGAGGGGTAGAGGGAAGAAAGAAGAAAGCCATTGAGAGCTGTTATTCCTTATGGCACTGACACAAACATTCAGCTTAGGTTAGGTAAGAGTTAACTTATCCCTGAAAATAAAGGCATCAGATTCTAAGCAGCTTTAGGAGTTCAATGCTTCCTTGGCCGTCTCCCAGGAGGTGGCTGCTATCCACCAAAGTCCTAAATTAAATGCAAGTGTTCTCGGCAAACAAGTTTCTCAGTCGTCGTTGTCACCGTGGATCAAGGCTGGATGGGTGGCTGTTACTGTGGTGGCTGCTGCTCTGGTGGCCCTTCCTGTTGGGGTGGAGCTGGCCGTGGCCCGGGGGGCCTGGGCATAGGCATGTCTTGGTGCTGCCTTTGTCTGTAAGCTATGACTGTTCCCAACAGCAGTGCAATGATGGTCATGAGGTAAAGGTCCCACTCAGGTCCCAGAAGCTGGTCCATATCCAGCTGGGTGAACATATCTCGGATCTTCGTGGAAATAGTGAAAAACAAACACACAAACAATTATCACTCCAATGTTAGGCAAGAAACTGTATAAGTCACATCACAAGTCAAAGAGACTTCAAGAGACTACTTTGAGAAACATTTTGAAATTTATTTTTTTGCCAGTCCTGGGCTAGAGCTCAGGGCCTGAGCACTGTCCTTGGACTTCCTCAAGGCTAGAGCTCTACCACCTGAGCCACAGCACGTCTGGCTTTTCTGTGTATGTGGTACGGAAGAATCAAACCTGGGTCTTTGTGCATGCGAGGCAAGCACTCTATTACTAGCCCCAACTCATACTATTTTTAAGGAAGAAAATTTTGGTGGCATTTTTAAGCTTTGCACTATCAGAAGAACCTAGGGCAGGCCTGGGGAGAGTCTCAGATTTTACTTTCTTTCTTTTTGCTTTTTAAGGTGCTAGTTCCACTCAGGCATTCATCTGGTTAAATGTTTGCTGCATGTAGCTAACTGTTTCAAATGGCTATGATTCTCCCCAAGTGGAAGGGAAGAGATCTCATCAGATATTTCTTCCTGTGTCCCTCAAGCTTTAAAATACATATGTCTAGGCCTAGGAAGGAATATGAATTATATTTTCATTATAAAAGAGGTACAAACCACTTACATTTGTCTCCCGTATATACTGTAAGAAATAGACAATGCCCAATTTGCAGAGAGCTAGGAAGACAGGAACTTGTGCATCTGGGCTGGCTTCCGCTGCCATATCATAAAAGCGTTTTGCAAGGTGAATATCCTATAATAGAAATAAACAGAGCAAAATTGATTTCTTGCCAATGCAGATACAGATACTTGCTTAGTTTCTATATGAGGAAAAGCCTGCTTCAGTTTTCAAGCTTTCATTTTAAAATCAATTTTCCTTGTTTTACTTTGATACGATTTCTTAAAACATCGAGATGAATAATTCTGATTAATTACGAAAGAAAACTAGAAAACTTGGAGGTTATTTTCACCAAGGCAGTATTCTACTTGCTGTGCAGATGTCCTGGATACAGCCACACATCTACCATAATTTCCCACCTTAGAATTAGTGATTCTGGGTGTCTCTTTCTGTGGTGACTCCTCAGGATTTTGCACCTCTGAGCAGTGCACTTGAAGAAGGAGCAGGGTGGAAGAGGGATGCCTCTTTTTGGAGAATAGAGAAACTGCTGTGCACACAGGACAGGAACCAAGTCTTGGACTGACTGGTCTGATAATGGGAAGTATGTCACGTGATAAGAGATCTTCTCAGAGCTGAATGTACTGAGTTGGCTGCTCTAGAGTTTTGAAAAACCTACAGAAAAGTATCTAACTGGAGTAATGTTCTTGATAGTACCATAATCTTAAAAATAAAAATTTATTTGTTAAATGAAAGGAAGGTATCTAAATGAGATTAAAGAAGCAATTTTGACAAAAAAGTATAGTAACAAAATGAAACAATGTTCTCTCAATTCCTGAGAGCATATTAGGTCAAGAAAGAGTCCGTGTGACAAAGCAAGTCATGAATAGAATTTTTCAGTACATTTCTAGAAAATAGCAAAGTGAGTGGCTCCAGTGATCTTGCCCATCTTGGTTTCTAGTTTATTTTTTCCTTTCAACACAATGAAAAATGTCCTAATTAAACAATCTAATTAAGCTATCAGTGAATGCAGGTAGGTTTTTTTTTTTTTTTTTCTTTTTGTGGGTCATTGGGGCTTGAACTTGGCTTGGGCACTGTCCCTAAGCTCTTCAGCCCAAGGCTACCACCCTACCCTTGAGCCAAGCCCCACTTCCCATTTTTTAGAAGTTAATTAGAGATAAGAGTCTCAGGTCCTTTGGTGCCTGAGCTGGCTTTGAACCTTGATCCTCAGATCTCAGTCTCCTGAGTAGCTAGGATACAGGCGTAAGCCACTGCGCCTGGCTAAATTCAGTTTTTGTTTGTTTTTTTGGTTGGTCATAGGGATTGAACATAGGGCCTGATCACTGTCCCTGAGCTTTCTCACAGTGATCTACCATTTTGGGCCACAGCTACACTTCTTTTTTCTAGTGGTAGAGATGAGAATCTCATAGACCTTTTCTGCCTGAGCTGGCTTTGAACCATGATCCCCAGATCTCAGTCTCCTGGGTAGCTAGGAACATAAGTGTGAGCCACTGGTGCCCAGCTGTTTTTTTTTTTTTTTTTTTTTTGCCAGTCCTGGGCTTGAGCTCAGGGCCTGAGCACTGTCCTTGGACTTTCTCAAGGCTAGCACTCTGCCACTTGAGCCTCAGCACCACTTCCGGCTTTTTCTATATATGTGGTACCAAGGAATCGAACCCAGGTCTTCGTGCATGCTAGGCAAGCACTTTAACCACTAGGCCAAACTCCCAGCCCCCAGCTGTTTTTTTTAAGACATGGTTCCTGCTACATACCCTGCCTGAACTCAAATTTATGATACTTCTGCTTCAATCTCCTGAATGCAATATCTGATTTTTGGCACACTATCGTACAAGTAGTTTAAAGAAAAAAAAATATATAGAGAGTGAGCGAGTGAGCAAGTGAGCAGTGAGTATGCACCAGGAATGATAACTCACACCTGTAATCTAGATATCTGGGACATTAGTTGGAAGGATTACTGACACATGCCTACAATCCCATGTATGTATGTATGTATGTCCCAAATATATATATACAAAATATATGAAAAATAATATAAACCATTAAAGGCTAGAGGCATGGGTCAAGTGGAAGAGGAATACTTGCTGAGTAAGTACAGGGCCCTGAGTTCAAACCTCAATACTGCAAATATATGTGCATATGTGTATTTATATATTAAAAAACTATGTACTAATGTATATAATTATATATATAAGGAAGCAGTGGCTAAAATACCAATTTAGGGAGAAAAAGAAACGATAAAATTTTCAATTAAATACTTTTTATATCTCCAATCCTCTTCAATATAGTACTATAATTCTAGCTAGAGCAATAAGGGAAGAGACAAACATCAAGGGATCCAAACAGGGAAAGAAGTAAGACTCTCCCTCTTTGCAGATGACATGATCCTGTATTTAAAGAACTCCACAGATTCCCAAGTTACTTGAGCTATCTGAAACTTCAGCAAAGTAGCAAGGTATAAAATTAACCTACAAAAATCAGTAGGTTTTTTGTATGCCAACAATGAAAAGAGTGAGGCTGAAATCAGGAAAGCAACTCCTTTTTTAAAAGCCTCAACCCCCCCCCCCCAAAAAAAAACCCACTAGGAGGGCAGAGTGTGGCCTAGTGGCAATGTTCACCTAGCACGCACGAAGCCCTGGGTTTGATTCCTTGGTACTACACACACAGGAAAAAGCTGGAAGTCTTGCTATGGCTCAAGTGGTACAGTGCTAGCCTTGAGAAAGCACAAAGACAGTGCCCAGGCTCTAAGTTCTAGCCCCAGGATTGGCAAACAACAACAACAAACCTCAGAATCAACTAAAAAAGATGTGAAGAACCTGTGCTAAAAAACTTTAAAAACCTGAAAAAGGAAATTAAAGCAGATTTAAGGAAGTGGAAAATACAACACTCCAAGATTAGGATTGACATTGTGAAAATGGCAACATCTCTGGTCAGAAAGGAAATGCAAATCAAAACACTGAGATTCCACCTGACCCCAGTTAGAATGGTGTTATCAAGAAAACTAACAATAAGGGATGATAATGGGGATGTGCCCAAAAAGGAATGCTACTACACTGTTGCTGGAAATGAAAACTTGTTCACTCTGGAAAGGAGGTTCTTCCAAAGACTAAATATAGAACTTCCCTATGGCTGAGTTATTCCACTCCTGGGCATCTAACCAACTGACCACAAACTAGGCTACACTAAAGCCACTAGCACAGCCATGTTCATTGTAGCATTGTTTACCTTAGCCAAAAGATGGAATCAACCCAGATGCCACTCAGTGGATGACTGGATCAAGAAAATGTGGTATATATACACAATGGAATTCTATGCTTCTCTAAGAAAGAATGACATCGCCCCATTTGTAAGGAAATGGAAAGACTTGGAAAAAATTATACTAAGTGGAAGTGAGCTAGACCCAAAAAAACATAGGCTGCATAGTTTCCCTCATTTATAATAATTAGAATATGCTTACTAATCTACAGGTAAACCTAATGGATAGTAAAATAATTACACCTGGAAATGATTATAATAGGTATGTGCATATAAAATGATGCATATCAAAATTAATTCTAAGAAATGAAAAAAAGAGGGTATTTTTTTGGTACTGTTTAAAATTCTTTTTCTTTCCCTATTCTTTTCTTTTGGTTTATTCACTTTTGTTGTTTTTGTTTTCTGTACCCTTTGTCATGTATTTAAGTCTATCTGATTTGGGGAGTGGAAGTGGAAGCATAGAAATGGTGGGATAAGGAGTGAACTTATTCACAGTGAAACCTACTAGACACCATGTTGGAAATGAACTGTACAACTTGTCAGGAAGAGAAGTTAGGAGGCAAAACACAGGGAAAAAGATTGAGGGAGGGAGTGACACTGTTCTTGAGGAAATGTACTCATTACCTGACTTTTTTTTAACTACAATACTCTGTATATCACCTTTACAATAAAAATTTTAAAAGTATAAAAATTTTTTATATGTAAATAATCTGTAATGATGGATATTAAATTATTTTGGTATTTAGTTTCTATTATTATTGTTTTTGATGTACTGGAGTTTGAACTCAGTTCCCAGTCTTGTATTCAGCTTTTTTTTTGGGGGGGGGGCTTGAACTCTGGGTCTGGGCATTGTCCCTGAGCTCTTCAGCTCATTCAAGGCTATGGCCCTACCCCCTGAGCCACAGTGTCACTTCTGGTTTTCTTGTGGTTAATTAGAGATAAGTGTCTCATGAACTTTAGTGTCTAGGCTGGCTTTGAATCACAATCTTCAGATCTTAGCCTCCTGAGTAGCTAGGGTTATAGGTGTGAGCCATCTAGAGTCTTGTATTTGGAACAAGCATTCTACCAGTTAAGCCACATGCCCAGTTGCTACTGGAAATCTTAAAATAAATTTCATAATTTTATTTAAAAAATCTTAATAAATGGGGCCAGGAGTTTGGCCTAGTAGTAGAGTGCTTGCCTAGCATGCACAAAAACCCGGGCTCACTTCCTTGGTACCACATACAGAGAAAAGCTGGAAGTGGTGCTGTGGCTGAAGTCGTAGAACTCTACCCTTGAGAAAGCCCAAGGATAGTGCTCAGACCCTGAGTTCAAGCCTCAGGACAGGCAAAAAAAAAAAAAATAGGCAAAAGCTTAAAACCATAGGTCTACAGACTGTTAAACTTCACTAATAAGGTGGAGTCAGGGGCCAGGAGTTTGGCTTAGTGGTAGAGTGCTTGCCTAGCATGCACAAGACCTGGGTTCGATTCCTTGGTACCACAAACATAGAAAAGCTGGAAATGGGCTGTGGAAAGCTCTATCTTTGAGAAAGCCCAATGACAGCACTCAGGCCCTGAGTTCATGCACTCCCTCCCCCCCAAAAAAGAAAAGTGGAGTCAGAAATAACTTTAACAGTAGAAAATATCTTTCATTTTAAAATGATTTAGAAACATCAGAATTTGGCTAAAGATGGACCGATACTTTCTTAGTGAGTTATAACAGAGACAGTACTGAACTTGTATTATCAATCTGTCTTTAGCTTAATATCCTAAATGGAATAGTGTGGATCTCAATATGCATATGTGTGATGGAAGATAAGAGATAGGACAGTTTTTTGAAATTAGAAATGAGTGTTATACTTTATTGGGTTCAAACTGATGAAATTATAAATATAGGCATTTCCCCAATAATAATCAAATTGTTGAAATATCTGCTTTAAGGTCAAACTCACCTGCTTAATGCCTAGACCTTTCTCATGCATATATCCCAAATTAAACATAGCTTGTGCGCTGTGTTGTTGCTCAGAAGCAAGACGATAATGAATAAATGCAGTCTCATAATCTACATCAGTGCCAAATCCATAGAAATGGTAGTCTCCAAGCTTAATTCGAGCCACAGTGTAGCCTTCAATGAAAGTTAAATGCAAAATTGTCAATAAATAAAGTGTGCTTAAAAGAGATGAAATTCCTGTTTTTCTCCATTAATATGCTCTTATAATACATTTTTTTATCATACAACTTTATAAAGTTGTTAAAAGTTTAAATGAGACACATAACTCATTTTCAGAATGTTTTATAATAGCATTATACAAGTAAAAACCACCTTATTCTATTTTATCTTTGTTTGTTTCTTTGTTTATTTTGCCAGTCCTGGGCTTAAGCTCAGGGCCTGAGCACTGTCCTTGGACTTTCTCAAGGCTAGAGCTCTACCACTTGAGCCTCAGCACCACTTCCAGCTTTTTTCTATATGTGGTACCGAGGAATCGAACCTGGGTCTTCATGCATGCTAGGCAAGCACTTTAACCACTAGGCCAAACTCCCGGCCCCTCTTATTCTATTTTATAATAACTTAAATATCAGTTCCTTAGACCTGAAGAAGAGTGAGGCAGACAATGTTGAGAGGAGTATGTATGTGAATGAAATAATTGCAACAAAAGGAGTTTGGAAAGCTAAGTCTTTTTTGGCTTCAAGACTATTATATGTTCTATTTAGTTTCATTTTAGAAAATAAACTGGCTTCTTAACTAGAAATAAAATAGTGAACCACAGTATAACCATGTGTTCTTACAAAGACTTTGGAATTCAATGGAGCATTTGAGAATCAGTACTGATCATGATACAAGTAAGTTAAACAATAGTTAATATTTCTGATCAAAATTTTTTTTGTGTGTGGGGCGGTCATGGGGCTTGAACTCTTGGTTTGGGCACTGTCCCTGAGATCTTCAGCTCAAGGCTATTGCCCTACCCTATTTCTGATCAGTTTTTTTTTTTTTTTGCCAGTCCTGGGCTTGAGCTCAGGGTCTGAGTGCTCTCCTTGGACTTTCTCAGGGCTAGAGCTCTACCACTTGAGCCTCAGCACCACTTCTGGCTTTTTTCTATGTATGTGGTACCAAGGAATCGAACCCGGGTCTTTGTGCATGCTATGCAAAGCACTCTACCACTAGGCCAAACTCCTGGCCCGTATTTCTGATCAGTTTTAAGATAAATAATGACAACTTAATGTTTGTCAGAGATAAAAATGAATATAAAGTTTCCTGGGAGAGTCTCTTATCCTGAATTAACTACTCACCTTGAGATGCAGCCCTATTCCAGTGTAGCAAAGCTCTGGGGTAAGTTTCATTTTCACCGACAATGGTTGCTTCTCCTATAGGAAAAGAAACAAATACAAACTGGACATTTAGGAGAGGCATAAGACTTTCAGGGTTCATTTGCAAGACAGGGTGGAGCCTAACACAAATATTAAGCACACACTGAAGGGCTGGAGATGTAGCTCAGAGGCAAGGTACATGTCTGGCAAATACAATATTCTGGGTTGATTACTGGCAGTAAGACGATTGTAAAAGTCCCCCCAAAATACTGGGAAAAAACATACTGATTCAAAGGAATCATTCAGTTAGGATGGCACTATTTCCTGAAACATGCTTTATCCATAGAGCCCAAAATGAAATGAGTCACTGATCTCTTCGATCTCTTCTTCAGATCTGGTATTAGAAAATGATTGTTATGTATTTAATCTAGAGAAATGTACTGATTGAATGCAGAAGTAAATGAACTACGGCAGGACTAAAATGAACCTTACTCTGGTCAAGAATAAAGGCTGCATTGCTCTGGGCCACTTCATAGCCTTGTTCAGCTAGCAGGAGGTACTGTGTCACTGCAGAATTATAGTCACCATCTTTGTAGCTGTTATAGGCAGTCATAAGCCGCTCAGACCAACGACCTCGTTCACATACATTCTTAAACAACTGCAAAGAGAAAAACAAAACAAAAATTGTTGCATCTTGGCTACAATCTTGGTGGTTATTAGGTTTGCCCTATGAATCTCTAGCAGCTTGCCTTTTGTTTACGCTGAAAAAGTTGGCTGAAGGTGTGGCTCAAGTGGTAGAACATCAGTTATAAGGAAGCCAAGTGAACAGAAGGCCCTGAGTTCAAGCCCCATAAAATGAAGAAAAAAGTAAACAGATAATAGTAAACAAGTACATACACTGATTCTTGCCAGGTGTTAATCTAGTGATTTATATTTACTATGGAATGATCAATATACTTAAGTCTTCTGAGAGGTTCATAAGGGGTGATCCTATGCTCTTAAGTCTTACCAAAAGCCTACTAGGGTTTGAACAGGCAAGTCCCACAGATCATGTGTTTTATATGTGGTCACCAGCTAGGGGC
Organism: Megascapheus bottae; assembly: GCF_031878675.1. Lineage (NCBI taxonomy): Eukaryota > Metazoa > Chordata > Mammalia > Rodentia > Geomyidae > Megascapheus > Megascapheus bottae. The sequence continues at coordinate 17,348,422 of NC_143522.1, forward strand.
ACTGTTTTAAGGGGCTATGCACATTTTAGGAAGTGAGGCCTAGTGAGAGGAAGTAGGTCACTATGGGTGCATTTGGGGGGGGGGTCTTATCTTGTCATGCGTTCTTCTTTTTCTCCTGTACTGTTTCCTGTCCACCATGATATGAACTGCTTTGACATACCATAGCTTCCACAATGGAATTCAACCCTTGAGAGTGGGTGCTACAATAAATCTTTTCAACTTTAATAAGTTGTTTTTCTTGGATGTTTGGCCATAGTGATGAAAAAGAAACTAACAGATCACCCCATTTTCAAGTGAGGACACTAGAGCACAGATTTAGGAACTTTCCCAAACATTTGTCAAAGTCACTGTAAATTTACGAGGACAGCCAAAGAGGAAAATTTCTTTCTTTTTTGTTTGAATCAGATCCTGTTCCAGCAGACATCAACATGTCCTCCTATATTGATTTTATTAGGGAGAGACAAAATAAACACACCGACTCCAAGAATCTTCTTCACTATACTAATGCTAGTAAGCTCAGTCTTTTTCTGCTGTAGAGGAGAGGACAGCATGTAAAGAAAACCAAAATGAAAAGAGCAGGCAAACCCATTTCCTGACTGCGTAGGTAGGAAAGGCCTTACCTCCACGGCAGTGTGACAGGATCTCATCACCCCTGTGCCACTGGCATGCATCTGTGCTAGATTATAGAAAGCCAAGATGTGCCCTCCTTGAGAAGCTAAATTAAAATACTTCAGGGCTTGTTTATAATCTCTCTTGACTCCAATGCCATCTATAAAGGGGGGAAAAAAAAATCACAAGATTTTTTTTTGTCTTTTCAAAAAGTATTTTTATTGCCTTCCAAGAGCTGTACGAAGGAGCTGCTACTCAACAAAACACACTACGAATACATTGTGTCTTCATCAGTGACACCTCTTCTCTCATTTTTAAAAATTTTGTAGAATATATATTGAAGTATGTTTTATAGGTGTCTTAGAGAAGCCATACTTATTTTTTTTTGAGGTGATAAATATTTTATTCTACTTTGGACATGTGGCAATATATACATGTTCTAAAATTTTGCTCATTACCCTTTAGTTACTTTTATGAGTCAATAAAAATAAATAGAATATCTATGTTATAAGGCCATATAGTATGAGGCTAAATGAAAGGACCTCCAGGATCTGGAAACAAGAGCCATATAATGTGATTGTTGTTGTTAATGTACTATGTTATTTCTCATCTCTTTTGTTGTCCCTTGGTTATCTCACTATTGTTACAATATCTTACCTTGTATTGTATATAAGTTTATTTGTTTATTTGAAATAGGAGAGGGAAGGGGGAAAAGAAGATGAGGGGTGGGAGTGGGAAGAGGAAAATGGGGACAAAATCATGAGAAGGGGTAGCAAGTTTGTGAAGTATTGCATCTTTTATCTGGCAAATATAATGTAACCCTTCTATTAATTACAATGTAGAATTCTTTTTTTCATATATTTTTATTGTAATTAATAGAAGGGTTATATTATATTCACCAGATAGAAGGTGCATTACTTCACAAACATTGATTGATACCCTTTCTCATGTCTTGGTTAAAATATGGAATTCTACATAGCCAACAGACACAATAAAATAATGGCATTCACAGGGAAGTAGATGAATCTCGGACGAATCATGCTGAGTGAGACAGGTCAAGACCAAAGGAACAAAAGGCACATGGTATCCTTAATAAATGAGAAGCCATACTTATAAGGAATAAAGTTCCAATGAAAGTTTTAGTGAACCATGTGAATTTGATAAATATAGAACTATATAATTTATAATAAAAAACAAAATGCACAAATAACTGAAAGTGGGACAGTCATCAGCCAGAACTGGCTACCTTCCATTTTCACATCATAGATACAGATCTTCGTGTATCTATCACTAATTACACGGTTACTTACTATAGTACATGGAACCAAGCTGTAGCTGCCCATCCACCCAGCCTTGTTCAGCAGCTTTCTGAAAATACTTCAATGCCAGATCATAGTTCTGTAAAAAATATGACAAAAATGATGTAAAAGCTCAGAAGGCAGAAATATGCAGAAGTTAGGAGGTTCTTCATTGGAAGGATGAACAGAACACATAAAATACCCCTGAGGGGTCACTGAAAGGACTACTTGGACTTTTTGTTTATGTAATACATAGCTGTTAATGTCAGGTCAGGATTAGTATTTAAGATTATGCAAAAGGGTGGGGGGAGGGAAATGGGGACAAAAACATGAGAAGGGGTATCAATGTTTATGAAGTAATGTACCTTCTACCTGGCAAATATAATGTAACCCTTCTATTAATTACAATAAAAAATTAAATAAAGAAAGAAAATGAAAAAAAAGATTGTGAAGAAAAACAAATAATAGTTTTTATGTAAAAATTTGTATGTAGCTTCTTAGAAAGCATAAATACAACTAGAATTCCAGATCAGGAATTCAGAAATAATCATTCTTCTACTAACCTTTATAAACTTTTTTTTTTCTAAAATATTAAGAAAAGTGGCTCATATCTGTAATCCTACCTATTCAGGAGTCAGATCTGAGGATCAAAGTTCAAAACCAGCCCAGGCCCAAAACACTCTTATCTCTAACCACCAGAAAAAAGTAGAGCTGTGCCTCCATGTGGTAGAGTGCTTGAGCAAAAGACCCTAGGGATAGCACCCAGGCTCCGAGTTCAAGCCTTACAACTGACTAAAAAAGGAAAATAAACTTTCTTTCTTTGTTTCTTCTTTGTGTACTTTATCACACAATATATGATTACTAGATTTCAAAGGTCATGTGTTATCCCCAGAGAAAGGTTAAAATTAACACAAACATGACTCTGAACTTTAATATCTTACAATGACTAGAAGGAATCAAAAGGACGCCAAATTACTGCCTTCAGTGTTATAGACTAACTATAGATTAGACTTTTAAGTCTAGGTCTTAATTTCATGCCCAATAAAAAGAACATTTTGCTTGAGATGATCCTATAGAATCAGGGACATCTACCACAGGAGGTAGCACAGAATAAGATCCAGTGGCCAAAGAAAACCAAGATAGCTTTCAGTCACAGAACCAAAGTCAAATAAAGTAGAACCAGGAAACATCAACTAGACTGACATATTGGAGCCGAGTGGTGATCGGGTCAGAGACAGCAGTTGTATGACCACCAAGAAAAAAAGAATGAATAGCAGTGGCTTGGTGCAGTCTGTTCAAACTTGGCGTTACTGAAGGGCTATAGATAAGACAGGTGGTAAGTGGGAGAGACTTGAACATTTTCTTAGGCTTGAGTAAAGAAGTGTAGGCAATAGTAGTCCTGGCCCAGTGGCTCATGCCTATAATCCTAGATAGTTGTAAGGTAGAGATCAAGAGGATCATGATTTGACACTAGTTCAGTGAAAAAGTGAGATTTCATCTCAACAAATAAGCTGAGCATGACGCTTCATTCCTATGATCCCATATATGGGAGGTATGGGTTTTTGCTTGGGCAAAAAATGAGGTCCTATAACCTAAAGCTAATTGGGCTAGATGTGTGTCCTAAGAGCAAGGCTTGAGTTCACACCTTAGTAGTGCTAAAAAATATAAATACATAATAAGGCAAGGGAGATTTTTAAACCCTGAAAAATGGGAACAATAAAGGGTAGAGGTTACACATGGAAGAATGAAAAAGCTTCACTCCTTCAGAAGGAGATGGTGCTAGAGCTGTCTCAAGATGGCAGCTGAGATGGGACTGTGACATATGAAGTCTGTTAGAGGCCACAGGAGAAAGCTCAACTTTGGTTGATATGGAACAGCCTCACCTGGGCTGACTGGAAACTGGTTAAGGAGCAATTTCACCCTTCATCAACTGACTGCTCACAAAAATCAGAATGCTAGACTGCACACTTACAACTTGAACTCCTCTCCCGTAGAGGTAGGCCATTCCCAGCCCACTCTGTCCAACTGGGTTGCCCTGTAAACCAGAGAAATCAGACAAGAGTAAAAAGGAGTCCATGACAAAAAGGCAAGAATAAACGACTGAGAGAAATCACTTGCAAGTACATTCAAACACATGTCTTAATAGCTTTCATTCAAAACAAAACTTCCTCCTCTTTAGACTAAACAATCTGACTTTCAGACTTTTGGGGACTGTTCCTATTTTGTTTTCAAGAGTAAAGAGAAAGTACAGTGAGGCCTAGTTTGGGTGACTTACTTTATCTGTATCATGAATTTGTGATACAAAACATGGTTAATGTATTAGATCAAAATTAAAAGTAAGTTACATTTTTTTTTTGGTAGTGTTTTCTTGGCAACTGCTGTCCCAATAAACAATGCGTATATTATGGGGTAGAGTCGTGTGCTAGCAGCAGGCTGTTATCGGTGGGAAGACATACTTAAGACTTAGCAGAGTGTCATGGAGCAAGGGCAATCAATGGTTTGAAACTCAAAAGAAAAAAATCTACTAGAATTCACCTAAACCTAGACAGATGGAACACCTCTTTAAAAAAAGTGTCACAGAGGGCCGGGAGTTTGGCCTAGTGGTTAAAGTGCTTGCCTAGCATGCATGAAGACCCGGGTTCGATTCCTCGGTACCACATACATAGAAAAAAGCCGGGAAGTGGTGCTGAGGCTCAAGTGGTAGAGCTCTAGCCTTGAGAAAGTCCAAGGACAGTGCTCAGGCCCTGAGCTCAAGCCCAGGACTGGCAAAAAAAAAAAAAAAAAAAAAAAAAAAAGTGTCACAGAATTTCCCCGGGAAGCACGCAAGTGCATTTGAAAGTACAGTAACACAGTAGTTGCCAAAGAGGTAAGTGTACACGATGGGGCCTACGTGTCCATAGGCAGATTTTCTGCACCTAAGAAACCTTAAATTGTGCATCAGGATTACCAAAAGAACTAGATTTCATAGCTAAAAAAACAATTGATTCCCCGGTGAGGAAACTTTTCGAATACATTTAAATCGAGTTAATATTCAACAATCTATTTCCTCAAAAAGGAACTGTTTTATATTGGGAAACCTTTGTGTAATCAATACATTTGCAGGAATCATGGTTACAGATACTCTGTTGATAATTTATGGCATGAGTTAGTTATAATCAATCCTTTAACCTACATGGTAAATTTATTATTTTTATTGAAGAATTTATTAACATTGATTTTTACATCATATTTCAAGTGACATGTTTAACAAACAAGTGTTCAAGAAGGGAATCTCTATATGGTAAATTTATTTTTTAAGTATCAGCATTATGGCCCACATGTCAATAATTGAGTCATAAAGTCTTACCATGTCAGCAGCTTTTTTGAAGTAGTGAAGAGCTGTCTCATTACTCTGAGGGACAATATCACTTCCTTCTGAATACATCTGAAAAGAGATATCCCACTTCATTTAGAACTCTAACCCTCTCTTCAATTATACTGCTTTTCAGTCAGTTTCATCTCATTTAGAGATTTTTAGGAAATCCATCTACAAAGTTATAATAGTCCACAAATATTTTAGAAGTAAGAGAAAACTTTTTTTTTTTTTTTTGTGGGTTGTGGGGCTTGAACTCTGGGCCTGGGGGCCTGTCCCTGAGCTCTTCAACTCAAGGCTAACACTTCACTACATTGAGCCACAGTGCCACTTCCTTTTTGGGGGGGGCTGGTCCTGGGAGCTGTCCCTGAGCCTCTTGGTGCTCAAGGCTACTGCTCTACCACTTGAGCAAACCAACATCTCAGTCTCCTGAGTAGCTAGGATTACAGGCATGAACCACCATTCCCAGCTTGTGTTACTTTTTTAAAGTACTGAAAGTGAAAGTTTTTTGATTCTTTCACAATGGGATCTATTAAATCTTTAGATGTAAATATTTTCTTCCTTGAGAAAAGAACTGCATGGACAGATGGATGAGAGCTGTCATATTTAAGAACATCAAGAAATCTGTAGATATATTTCAACCAACTTCTTTTCTTCAGACAATATGAAACAGCATTGTTTTAGCAGAACACTACATCACAAAGTATAATTACTATATGTAATACCACAAAGTAGGTTGCTCAGACACCAATAGCCAATTTCAACAAAGAATTAAGATACCAATAAACAAGAAAATGCTCTGGAATAGCATTTCTCTTAAGACAAGTTTGTAATACCCTACAGTAGAAATTTTACTCCCAATTTATGTTTTCAAATTGTAGCTTGTGAATACGACATGTGCGTACTATGCAAACATCTCTTGCTACTGTATAATACAGTAATAGAAGTACAGTACCTTTCCCAAGAAGGCCATAGCATGTGAATTGCCAGCATTAGCTGCTAAATTGAAGTAGTCAAAGGCTCTCTGTGAAATGAATATATGAAAAATAATTTTTTATTAAAGAATTTATTAACATTGATTTTTACATCATATTTCAAATGACATGTTTAACAAACAAGTGTTCAAGAAGGGAATCTCTCTATATAATCACTGGCACTTAATTCTTAGAACATAATCAAAATTAGGCTAAGGATTTGTATATCACAGATACATATTAATTTATGAAATAAAACATTATATCTGGGCCAGGAGTTTGGCCTAGTGGTAAGAGTGCTTGCCTAGCCTGCATGAAGACCCAGGTTCAATTCCTTGGTACCACATACATAGAAAAAGCTGGAAGTGGTGCTGTGGCCCAAGTGGCAGAATGCTAGCCTTGAGAAAAGCCCAAGGACAGTGCTCAGGCCCTGAGTTTAAGCCCCACGACTAGTAAAAAAACACAAAAAACAAACAAAAAAACCCCATTATATCTATAGAGTCATAGGTTTTTATGTCTATGTAGTTGTGTTTATATTTCCAATACCATGTCCATAGCATTGGGTATGCAAATATTGAGTTCTCGCTCTTGTACTGTTTGGATCTAATAGCCACAAAATAATTAGTTTTTAACAGAATGCCTTTCAGTTAAAATGTTTATTTCATCAACCCTGAAATGGTTTTAAAAACAAAAACCCCTATCTATATTTCAAAGTCCAAATATCCTTAAGTTTATTTTTATTTTTTTCTTTATTTTTTTTTGTAGGTCATGGGGCTTGAAGTTGGCCTGGGCGCTGTCCCTGAGCTCTTCTGCTCAAGGCTACCACCCTACCCTTGCACTAAGTCCCACTTCCCATTTTCTAGAAGTTAATTGCAGCTAAGAATCTCAGGTCTTTTTGTGCCTGGGCTGGCTTTGAACCTTGATCCTCAGATCTCAGCCTCCTGAGTAACTAGGATTACAGGCATGAGCCACTGCGCATGGCTCCTTAAGTTTATTTTACCTTTCAGGAACGCCTACGATCATTACCTGATGGTTTTGTTCAACTCCACGACCTCCATGCAGATGCAGCTGTCCCAGACCAACCTGAAAATGAACAACAATGAAGTAAAGGCAAATGGTAGCATCTGGCATACTAAATCTAGACCAGTAGGTAACCAGTTAGTTATAAAAGGCTTCTGCTTATAATATAAAGTCTAGAAATTTAGTCCAAAACCTAAAGGTATTACTCTATTTTAATTTGTGTAAAATTTCTATGTAATAAAAAGATATGGTGGGCTGGATGCTGGTGGCTCAGGCCTGTACTCCTAGCTATATTCAGGAGGCTGAGGTCTGAGGATTGTGGTTAGAAGCCAGCCTGGGCAGGAAAGTCAGTAAGACTTTTTTTTTTTGCCAGTCTTAGGGCTTGAACTCAGGGCCTGGGCACTGTCCTTGGGCTTTCTCAAGGCCACAGCCCCATTTCTGGCTTTTTCTGTGTATGTGGTACCAAGGAATCGAACTTGGGTCTTCATGCATGCTAGGCAAGCACTCTACCACTAGGCCAAACTCCAGGCCAAGTCAGTGAGACTTTTTTTTTTTTTTTGGCCAGTCCTGGGCTTGGGCTCAGGGCTTGAACACTGTCCTTGGACTTTCTCAAGGCTAGCACTCTACCACTTCAGCCTCAGCACCACTTCCGGCTTTTTTGTTATGCATGTGGTACCGAGGAATTGAACCCGGGTCTTCATGCATGCTAGGCAAGCACTCTACCACTAGGCCAAACTCCCGGCCCCATCAGTGAGACTCTTATATCCAATTAGCCACTAAAAAATTGAAGTGGTGTTGTGTCTCGAAGTGGATGAGTGCTAGCCTTGAGCTAAGGAGCTCAGGGGCAGTGTACAGACCCAGACTTTACACCCACCACTGACCAAAAAAAAAAAAAAAAAAAGGATAAACTACAAATATCTTCTGAAATGAGGCTGAAATAAAAGAATGTTCTGCTTTAAGGGAAATACTGAAGATACTTCTCAGGCAACAGAGGAAAGAATCTGAAGAACTTGGGGTGTAGAGGGAGGAGTGGCTCAAGTGGTAGTCACTTCTGTTCTTTTTCAGGTTCCCCCTTGGCTTTCTGGCTCACAGCTGGTCCTCTACACCTCGGGTCAGCATTTTTTTTCAAGTTAGTCTACTCAGGCTAGCTCTGAATCCTGATCTTCAGATCCAGCCTTCTGAGTAGCTAAGATTACAGGTGTGGGCCACCAGTACCTGGCTTCTATTATTCATTTCTGTGTCCTAGATCAGAAACAACTGCAAACCTAGTAGAAGAGAAAGATAGATATTATAGTGCTTTACATCTTACTACCATAAAAACAAGCCAGGAAGCCCACAGATGCATAGGTGTATGGAATTTTGATCAGTATTACCTATTTAACATTAAACAAACCTTTCTTCTTTTGGAAGAAATTATAAACTAAGATGAACAAAAGAACCATGAGCAATAAGTAGTTGCTCCAGAGAGCACCTGATATTCTAGGAGTTCCAAAAAGCTTTCATTGCATGTGCCAGTGCTATCCCATTCAAGTATTAATTTCCAATTGGGCTTTGTGGGTAAGCCATCTGCCCAGCTTTCAGGAACTATCAATACCTGGGCTCTAGCTTTCAGGAACTATCAATACCAGGGCTCTAACCCAGATAAACCCAGGGACTCTTGGTATTTTTTTTTCTTTACCTAAAGTAAGCTACTAATTGCTTAGAGCAATGCATACATTACTTAAGAGATATGTCTATTCCTTCCCCAGATTAGAACATACAAAGAAGGAAGATATTACCTGGGATTTTTAAGTGCATACCTGTGCTTGTACATCACCTTTCTCAGCTAGGAACTGGTAATACTGAATCAAATCTTCTTCTAGCATCCCACTATTCATTCCTGGGTTTTCCACTTCATCAGGCAGCCTTATTCTCTGTACTACTGAGCCTCCTGTTAGTGATATATCACTAGCAACTAAAATATGAGGGCAAAACAACAATGCAGAGAGGAGTCAGAAGACTGTCTTATAGAAAGTATAATTCCAGACATGTTAATACTACTTTTTCTACAGTAGTCTCTAGATCACAGAACTATTACATAATAAATTATTATGCAACAAATTAGAATTTTCAATAAAATATTTAAGAATTAATCAACTAACTTAAAGGTTGAATACATGTGAAACTTATGATACTCAAATGACATAATAAAAACAGATGTATTTAAAATTAATTACATTTTACATGAAGTAGAAAAAAGAAATAGCTACCATGATTGGCAACAAGACGATAATGGGTCAGTGCCGACTCACAACTCTGGAGGACTCCTATTCCAGCCCAGTACCGGTAACCCTGTAAGACACTTTCAGGTGAGAGATGGCAGGTCCACCGGCTTTCATGGCATTCTTCTTAGAACAAATAAAGCTAAAACATACTCTGTTGTCCTCTGATCCAAATTAACTAGCATCTCTTTTATCTCTACCTTTAAGTTCTGAGGTCATTCTGTGGCAAATTTAACAAGCCAGACAATATCTAGGAACCAGAATAGTTCCTAGAGCTTTATTCATGATGTTATGCATTGTACTCATAAAAGCAAATTGATTAGGCTCTCACACAGACCAATTTTAGTCTTACATTAGATATAATCTTCACAAAAATGAGGTGATCTTTCAAGCCAGCAAAGGAACAGTGAGTAAAAGGGGCTAAAGGACACTACTGGAAGTAGGTCTAGGAAAAACAGCAATAAATGACTTCAGAAAAATTGGTAACATCGCTAATCATGGAGACCATAAAAGAAAGTAGAACTTTTAAGACTCAGTCTGTTATGACTCTATAGACGTAATGTTTTACTACATAATTAATATATATTTATGACAAACAAACCCTCAGCCTAATTTTAATTATGTTCTAAAATCTAAGTGCCAGTGATTATAAATAGAGATCCCTTTCTTGAATACTTGTTTGTTAAACACGTCATTTGAAATGATACAAAAATCAATGTTAATACATTCTTTAATAAAAAAAAAACAATCAGTCTGTAGCCGGGCGTGGTGGTTCATGCCTGTAACCCTAGCTACTCAGGAGGCTGAGATCTGAGGATCAAGGTTCAAAGCTAGCCCAGGAACAAAAGGACTTTAGACTCTTATCTCCAATTAACTTCTAGAAAATGAGAAGTGGGGTTTGGTCCAAGGGTAGGGCGGTAGCCTTGAGCTGAAGAGCTCAGGGATAGCACCCAGGCTGAGTTCAAGCCACATGACCTCCCCACCCCCTAAAAGGAAAAAAAAAATTAGTCTGTACTTAACTTTATAAACTCTGCCAATCCTCAAGGCATAACTACTTAATGACATGCATACTTAATAATCCAAATCTATAGTTATTATTTAAGAAGTTTGGTAACTAATTTTGAAAAGAATTATGAAATGTTTAATATATATTTCCCATACAAAAACCAAAGTTTCATGTTTTATAAACATTTACCTGAAAGGAATTTTGCAATTAGTAATTTGAGGAATGTTACCAGAGTAAACCAACAAATAACAAAAAAATCAACATTAGTAAGAGATACTCCAAAACTTAAGTTTTTCATTCAACTGCTTCACTAGGTTGACCCTGTAACATTTCCAAGTCCAAGCTCCTTCCCATGACTCAGCACTCTTTATCTTATATCCTATCTGTCCTGCCTATCCTGTTCTGACTTTTGGACTGCTTTTACTCTCATTTCTACTCTCTTTTACAGTCTTGCAACAACAAATTTGCAATCACTTGAAACAGTGCCATGCATCAGAGGATATGTGACTTACACTAAATGAGTGGCAGATTAAGCACCCTGGCAGAAAAATCATCTGGAGGAAAGATTCTATACTTACTTACTAAGTTACTGAAGTGATCAATGCTATCAGGGAACACAGAAACATTCTTAAGTGTCCTTTATAGCACACAGTCCATGGTTCTGTAAGTCCTTCATCAATTTAGATAAAAAAAATCTGTCATAACTCAATCCAAAAAAGCATATTGGTAAATAATTCCAGGGTAAAGAAAGTTTTTATTCCCATGTATATTCAATTTTTTAATGCCTATTAAGAATCTGGAGAACATGCTGGGAATGGTGGCTCACGCCTGTAACCCTAGTTACTCAGGAGGCTGAGATTTGAGGATCAAGGTTCAAAGCCAGCCCAGGAACAAAAGGACCTGAGACTCCAGTTAACCACTAGAAAAATGGGAAGTGGGGCTTGGCTCAAGGGTAGGGTGGTAGCCTTGAGCTGAAGAGGCAACCAGGCCTAATTCAAGCTCCATGACCCACAAAAAAAAAAAAAAAAAAAGAATTTGGAGAAGATTCAATTGAGTATTTGGTTGACAGTAACTTTTAATTGTGAAGACTGAAAAAGTGGCCACTGTAAACACAATTTTTCCTGTTACTTAATCTTATAGGCCTTCTACTGAAGTCATACTTACCAAAACCATGTGGGCTATTAGATTGCCTCCAAGAGCGCCAAAAGTATAATACACAAGAGCCTGTGAAAGGATAAAAGATGCTTAATCGAATATAGTCAATATTCAGTTGATTCTAATTAGGAGATATACAATGAAGCTTTAATAGTGTTACCTTTGCCTGACTTGAATTAACACCAAGTCCAGAGGCATAGAGAAAGCCAAGAGCCTGAAATACAATAATAAAAGTAAAAGTTCTTCCTTTGGTAAAAGTTTATTCAACACATACAAAATTTTGTATACTATAAGAAGATGCAACGGAGCTGGGAGTTTGGCCTAGTTGTAGAGTGTTTGCCTAGCACGCATAAAGACCTGGGTTCCATTCCTTGGTACCACATATATAGAAAAAGCCAGAAGTAGTGCTGTGGCTTAAGTGGAAATGCTAGCCTTGAGGAAAAAGGTCGAGGACAGTGCACAGGCTCTGAGTTCAAGCCCTGGGACTGGAAAAAAAAAGATGCAAAATTTTTTTCATAATAAAATAATAAAATAATGTGAGGGCAAATATGCAAACTGTGGAATAGCCTAGAGGTGCATTTGGATTTGACAAATTATGCAATTAAATGCAATCTTTAAAAAGTCGCAAAGTTTAGTTAGCAGACTAGTAACAATCTAATAAACATCAACTATAAAAACAAAGTTAAATATTTGACTTTCACTTCATCTTTATGAGCAGCATTATGAAGACAAAACCACTCTCACACCATTAGATCAGTATGTTTGTTTGTCTATACACAGTGGGATGTACAATGAAAATGAACAAGAGAGTGCTAAAATAATGCTAGAAATGAAAAGGCAGCAGGGTGACTAGGAAGAAAGGCCACTGTGCACTGCTGGAGCGCATGGCATTTTCCTAAGCACCACCACCGAAACACTGCACCGATGAAGTTCTACCCAGGACCTTGTGGACACTCAGGTTATGAAGAAGGTACAGGAGGGAAATCTGGTGCAATTCGGGAACTCCTCTACAATTCAGCCTCCCTATAATTACGTAGGCCCACGAGCTTTGATGTGGCTGCAAGGTATGTAAGCCATTTTGTAGGCTTGGCTGTGAAGAACATCCTCATGACACTTTTGGGTCTGTCTTTTCCCTTCCTAGCGGCCTAAAAACCTAGTGTTAGTAGCCATGGCCAGAAGAGACAATGTGCAAGAGAATGGCGTTGGCAGGAGAGCTCAACTCAACCTGGGATGAACAAAAACTAGCTTTAGAGTGCCAAGCTACTGTCATTTTTGAGTCATCGAGAACTGATTACTATGGAGAGAACGCTTTGCAGGATATAATGTGCTGTAACACTTCAGAGTCCTGTTACTACAGGAAACGGATGCTATAAAAAGTGAAACCGTTCTTCAGAGCAAAATGTCTCTGAAGAAGATATATGTAATATATACTAATATAAAGTGATTTAAGCAAATATGTATAGATTATATGTATGTATATAATTAACATATGTAAATATTGTCTGTTTATGTTATATCTAACACCAAAAATACAAGAGATGAAATCTCATTAGATAGTCAGCTTTCTAGAAGCTATCAACTGCTTAGTATGAAAACAGACTCTATGACTAGGAATTTTTATAGAATATTTCATAGCTTGAATAAACTTGAATTATGCAAGGAAATTTAAACAAATGTGGTGTCTCTTAAACTCAGATGTCAATCTCCGTGTTACTAAAATTGCTACGACTAACATAGTCAGATACTATGTTATCAGAAAATACAATGTGGAATATTGAACATCCTCTACAAGGTGTCAGCTGGGACATCCTATTTGTAGAAAATACAGTTGACAGGAAACAAACTAAAGGATGCCTTGAGGATATAAATGGGAGGAAGGAAGGACATTCTACCAATTATACTCGATCTATCTCTAACATGGGGAAAACAAAACAAAACAGAAACAAAAGACCTTACAGACATGGGGCTGTTAGAAATGAGTAAATATGGTAGTTGTGGACTGGGTATAAAGAAAAAATTTTGGCTTAATGCTGCATCAGTATGCTGTGAGTATCATATAACAAAAAATGGCTAGAATGGAAAAGTGAAGGATGTTGACTGAGAAGAGCAAGTTATGGAAGAGCAGGCAATCAACACGTCAATCAACACTCCCAGGTGTGTGTGTGTGTGTGTGTGTGTGTGTGTGTGTGCGTGCGTGCGTGCGTGCGTGTGTGTGTGTGTGTGTGTGGTGTATCAAGATAAAGTTCTGGAAGACTATGAATGTCCTAACATTATTAATGCCAGATGTGGGAGGTGCATCAGCCATGTCTACCTTCTTAGTTTTGTTACTTTGTATTCTAGTTTCTTATGGGACACAAGTACTGCTGTAGGGTTTCTGTTGTGTGTGTGTGTGTGATACCGAGGTTTGAACTCAGGACTTTGTGCTTGGTAGACAGGCACCCTCTCTCTCTCTCTCTCTTTCTTTCTTTTTTTTTTTTTTTCCAGTTCTAGGGCTTGAACTCAGGGATTGGGCACTGTCCTTGGCTTTCTCAAGGCTACAGCACTACTTCCAGCTTTTTCTTTCCCTAGTTTTTTTTTTTTTCTTTACTTCCAGCTTTTTCTATGTATATGGTACCAAGGAATCGAACCTGGGTCTTCGTGAGAGCTAGGCAAGCACTCTTACCACTAGGCTGAACTCCTGGCTGGCACTCTACCTCTTGACCTAACTTCTAGTCCTCTTTGCTTTCTTTTTCAGATAGGAATTGTTTTTGTCTACAATTAAGCCCTGGGCTTTGATCATCTAAACAATGTCTTGTAGTGGCTAGGATCACAGATGCATACCACCATATTCTTGTTGGTTGAGATGGCACTCCTAACTTTATATAGAATGGCCTTGAACTGAAATCTTTCCAATCTCTGCTTCCCAAAGCAGCTGGGATTAAAGGGAATATATATGCATCCAGGCTAAGAGCCTGAGTATCAGAACTCTGGAAAAAAATGCAATGAGTTATTTCTCTATAGATCTAATTTACAAAAGCTGCAAATGTAATTCTGGCAAAAGACAACTTCAGTGGGTGCCTCTCTCTATCTTCTTTTGAGATCACCCACACTCTGTTAAGAGTGTGCCCCTACCCTTCTGTTTGTCTGCTTGTTTGCTTGCCCACTTACTCAATAAAGCCTTGCCAGGTTTTATTACCATGGCAGGGAGCAGGGGGATGTATCTTCAGTGACTAAATGTTCTCATACTAAGGGAAAGGAACATCCAAGAAGATAGATAAAATGGTCTATTTAAAATAAATAATTACTAGGTGGGCACCTGTAATCCTAGTTACTCAGGAGGCTAAGATCTGAGGATTGCAGTTCAAAGCCAGCCCAGGCACTAAAGTCAGTGAGACTCTTATCTCCAATTAACCCCAGAAAACCAGAAGAGGCACTGTGGCTCAAATGGTAGAGCACGAGCCTTGAGCTCAAGAGCTTAGGGACAGTGCCCAGGCCCAGAGTTTAAGCCCCATGACTAACACACACACACAACACACTTAAAAGACATGTCACCATCCAGTCTCACTTAAGTTAGAGAATAGAGGGCAGTTTTGCTGTTAAGATACCCAGTGTGGTATGCAGAGGTTCTCTGAATTGCACTTACAGTTTGTCCTTTGGGAGAGCCTTCCTCAGTCAGTTTCTCAAACATTGATTTAGCTGCCTGGATATTCTGTGTCAGGTAATCACCAAACAGAAAAGCATATGACACTCTCTCCAGGGCTTTAGTGTGGTTCATGCCTGCTGCCTTCTGAAGATACCGATATGCTCTTTAAATGTAAGAAATTACAAAACAAATTAGCAGCAGAGATTTTTTTAAAAAAAATCTACTAAAAGGCAACATAAATAATTTTCTTTTTTTATCAAATGAAATTTCCTCTACTAGTTAGGATCCTGGGTACATGGATTTACATAAGGTGCTGGTTTCTCCTTGTTATCCTAGCCTTTTGGGAGTCTAATTATACCAATTAATTCTAAAAATATGTAAAAAGTTAACTGGGTTTGTAGAGGACAATTTCAATATAATGGTGGCAGGTGATGATTCCACAAGTAACTATCACAATTTTCCTTTTCATTCTGTACAGGCTGTACCACAATTAGGAAGAAAAAACTTTTAGAATACAATCACTTGTTTTACATTCTTCCCAAGTACAAAATTGTAAGTTTCAGTGAAAATTTCAAAGCAAAATCAACAAACAACACATTTGGTAATTTGTTTTTATATTATTTTGAGTCGTAAATAGTATGTTCATTCTTGGGCTTTCAGAAACAACTATTAGCTGTGATTTAACTTTTCCCTATATTGGGATCAGTATTTATGATCTCTATATTCTGCCAATTTAAAATTATTGGAAGTGATGGCACATCTTCTTGTGTCTGTGGCAGTACAGGGTTTGTTTTTTGTTTTTAGTGCCAGTACTGGAGCTTGAACTTCAGGGCCTTTTACTCTTGTTTGGCTTATTTTTTGCTCAAGGCTGGTGCTCTATCACTTGGCCCTACCTCTCCTTCCAATTTTTTGCTGGTTAATTGGAGATAAGAGTTTGTAAGACATGTCTTTCTAGACTTGCTCTGAACTATGATTCCTCAGATCTCAACCTCTTTAGCCAGGACTATAGGCATAAGCCAAAAGTGCTCAGCTATTTGGCAGTACAGTTTTATAAAAGGAAGTTCTTGACTATGTATTGTATTAGTGGCTTATCGTGGGAATGAATGGACTTAACATCGCTACCTACTCTCTTTTCTGACTTTTCTTATTGCTTCCATTGAGGATTTTCATTCCTGTTTGATAAATCATTTCAGCTTCTTGCATCTGTCGTCTCTTAGCAGCCTCTTCTTCAGCTAAAAATAAAAAATATCACATGCATTTGAGTGGATTTGGATACTACAGCAAGTACTTATCAGATATCAAAACTTATTCTTTCTTTTGGGTGTCCAAAGAAAATGAACACTTTTTCACTATTCCCAAATATAACATTTTTTAAACTTTTTTGGGGGGCCTGTTCTGGGCTTAGACTCAGGGCCTGAGCACTGTCCTTGAACTTTCTCAAGGCTAGAGCTCTACCACCTGAGCCACAGAACCACTTCTGGCTTTTTTCTATGTATGTGGTACCGAGGAATCAAACCTGGGTCTTCGTGCATGCTAGACAAGCACTCTACCACTAGGCCAAACTCCTGGATCCATCAAATATGACTCTTAAGAATTCTCAGGTTCACTGGGCACAGTGGCTCATGCCTGTAATCCTAGCTACTCAGGAGGCTGAGATCTGAGGATCAAGGTTCAAAGCCAGCCCTCGCACAAAAGGATCTGAGACTCTTATCTCCAATTAACCTCTAGAAAATGAGAAGTGGGGCTTGGCTCAAGGGTAGGGTGGCAGCCTTGAGCTGAAGAGCTCAGGACAGTGTCCAGGCTGAGTTCAAACCCTATGACCTCCCCATCCCTCCTCCCCGTGCCACACACACACACACACACACACACACACACACACACACACACAAGAATACTCAGGTTAAGTATGCTCAGGTTAAGTATGCCCATTTAAGTTATCTTTTAGGTGACTTAAAAAATATATAATCTACTGAAATCACTTTCTTTAGAGATAGTACTCTCAGGATAATGCTGGAGAGTTACTAGTGCTAATACTGTTTATAAAATGCAACCAAAATCTTAGATTCCATGCCAACCTTACCTAAAAAAAGAACGGATTACTAGAAAACAATAATCTGAAAAAAACTGTTTTGGTCAAAGTACACTTTATTCTTCTCTGTAGTACTGTATATCTTATAAGGATAAAGTATTTAATTACATACTAAAAAATCAGGAAAGTCCTTTTATTAAATATTATCCAGATTTAGTGTTCAAGTTCATTAATTTTTTCATGATACTGTATAACATTGACAATTGTACAACTATTTTTCAAAATTTATTTTGAAAAAACGATTCTAATAGCCTCTTTTAAATAAAAATAAAGAACTCACCAAAAGTAGGACCAGTATTTACAGAAATATAATTGAATTCTCCTTGTGGTGTAGAAAAATATTATGTATTAAACTGGATGGAGTTCCTAGTCTTAGTGGCCTACACCCAAAGGCTGCCCTATTTGATACTAGCTTTTCAGAATGCCTACCAGAGCCATTGTGCTCATGTCATCTGGTGCTAAAGTGGTTATGGCCAAGACTTTCTGTTGTCCTTTAATAGTTTTCCAAAACAACTACAGTTTGCCTGCACAGGTCAGGCCCTTCATGTTTCATGTTTACCTGGGCTGGCCTAGGACAACGATCCTACCTATCCCTCCCAGTAGCTGGGCTCACAGGAGTACAAAACACCACTACTCCTGGCACAACAAATCTATTGAAGTAAAGGGTGATCTTACTAACACTGCTTAAGCTGGTCTCCAACTGTGATCCTCTATCTCAGTCTCCCAGACAGCTTGGAATGAAGAAGCAGGTGCTCTGACAGGTACAGGCCACTGTGCCCAGCTATGGGTTGAGAAGGGATGGCTTGAGCTTTTCTGCCCTAGGTGGCCTTGTACTACAGTACTCCTGTTTTCAGCTTCCCGATCAAGCTCATTCTCAGTGTCATCAACACTGGCCATTTCGGGCCTGCGTGGGAAAGGGTAGCTAGTGGAAGGCCTTCAAACACTGCCACGTACACACAGCAAGTGACCATGTCTCCTCCTAAGCAATACTCACTTTCACAGAAGCCCCACTTTTCATCTGTCTTGTAGTTATAGGTTGTGGCACACCACAGTCTGCCATCTTCCCTTCCATCTGATGTGCATTCGTCATATTCCTTATCCAGGAAAAGAAAAGGGAAGTGACAGGGCTCGCCGTGAGCAGTGCCCTCGATGGCAGTCAAGACTGGGAGAGGAAAAATAAAAATCTAAGCACCAACCGAGGGAAGAAGAATCCCCAGGACGCACATGGCTCCACCCGTTTGGTCCAAACTGAAACTTGCCTATATAACATGTTAATAAAGTAGAAAATAAGAGTTAGACATTTAATTTGTAAATGTGTGTGTGTGTGTTTTTAAAGGCTTCCCTGCCTCCTTTCCTCCATATGGAATCTGATCTGTGTGTCAACCTGGCTGAATCACATTGTCTAGACAGTTGGTTAAATATTGTTCCGCTTCTGGAAGATGATTTTTGGATGATATTAACATTGAAACTGGTAGGCTTCAAGCGATGCAGGATATACTCTATACTGTGAATGAACTTTGTACAGTCAGTTGAAGGTTTAAACACATCAGGGACCGACTGGTTCTGCTTCTCTGGACTGCCTAACACATACTAAGTGAATTAATTCACAATATGGTATTTTCATTTAACACTTTATTGATGATGGTCTTCTAGGAAACAGGGCAGAATGGCAAGGTTCTATTGGTATCTCTTGGAAAGGCTTCCACTACTCTGCTACAGGTACATCCTCAAGATACAGGGCGTGGAGGTACAGCAACTATCAGCTCTGAACATCCAGGACAAACCTAAAAATGAGACTAATTTACTCTGGAGATGAACAGGAGAGAAGGAAAGAGCTAGAGTCCATGCTGGCATAAGATCTGGGTGACCTGGGGAGCTCGAGTATTCAAACTATAAAAACTTTGTAACATAGCCCAGTGGTAGAATGCTTGCCTAGTATGCACAAGGCCCTGGATTCGAATCCTTGGTACCACATACACAGAAAAAGCCAGAAGAGGCTCTGTGGCTCAAGTGGCAAAGAGCATGCCTTGAACAGAAAGTGTCCAAGGATAGTACCCACGCCCTGAGTTCAGTCCCAGGTCTGGTGAAAACAACAACAACAAAAAAACCAAAAAACCCCTTGGATTCTGCCACTGTTTTCTTTTTGGTATTTGCAACCAAATTTGTTCTTTTAAAACAGCTGTATTAGAGAATTCCACAACATAACCTGTGCCTCCCCACTTCCAAAGAGTTTAACATTTGCATTTCTACAAATACATACTACCATGACCATTCCTCTCTTGGAGCCATTTATTCATTCATTTTGAACAACTGTTTACTGAGATTACTGAGACGAAGTGTAGAACACAGTTAACACAGCAGGATGTTATTCCTTGGAAAGACTTGTTTATAGGTTGCTATGTAGGATTTAGATTTTAGAAGAGGTCTTTACATTGTAACCAAAAAAAGTACCTTATAGGTCCTAAACTGTACAAACATGTGGTTTGAGCTAGGCACTGGTGCCTCAGGCCTGTAATCCTAGCTACTTAGGAAGCTGAGATCTGAGGATTGCAGTTCTAAGTCAGTCTGGAGGGGAAAGTCAGTGAGACTCTTATCTTCAATTAACAACCAGAAAACTGGAAGTGATGGCTCAAAGTGGTAGAGTACTAGCTTTGAGTGAAAAAGCTCAGGGACAGTATCCAGGCCCTGAGTTCAAGCCCCATGACTGACTCCCTTCCCCCCCAAAAAGGAACAAACATATGGTTTATGTTCAATACTGGTTTTCCTTGTGGGAGCATACAATTTTGGGACATCCTAGACGAGGTGACTACATGACTAATCCCCAGTCAAAACACCAGGCATGACGTCTTTCAGGAGCTTCCCTGGTAGGTGGCATTTCATATAGATTGTCACAGTACATTGCTGGAGAAATTTAGTGCACCCTGTAATTTAACTAGGTCCTATGAATTTTCCTTTTTTGGCTCCAGCTCCCTAGAGAAAATCCTGAGGGTAGTGAAACTGGCCTACTATTATAGCCCTGGAACCAGGAAAAAGACTTATCTTTCAACTCAGATAAGACCTTCAGCCCACAGCTAAATCTACAAATCTACATATGCAAATTTTCTGACTTCATTTGCTCTTAGCCAAAACTCAAGAAGTGATGCCTTTTTTTTTTTTTTTTTAAAGTGGTTGTGGGACTTGAACTCTGGGCCTGGGCCCTGTCCCTAATCTTCTTCAGCTCAAGGCTAGCACTCAACCACTTGAGCCACAGCATCACTTCTGGTTTTCTGGTGGTTAATCTCATGGACTATGGTACCCGGGCTGGCTTTGAACCGTGATCCTCGGATGTCAGCCTCCTCAGTAGCTAGGATTACAAGTATGAGTCACTAGTGCCCAGCTTCAAGAAGTGATTCTTGACTTTTGATTCCTCATTTTTATAAGTTAAAACATGGCTGCAGGTAAGACTGAGACAGACCTGAGGATTTCTTTCTCCCCAGTTATAGCCAAAATCACTTGGATCCAGAGCCAAGCCTTAAGGCTTGGTGGAGAGCGGGTAGGGAGAAGAAGCTACAAAAACAGTGGGATGCCCACAGTGGGTGGGGGTGGAGGGAGGATCCTTGGAAGCTGTACCTTTCTTCCTCTAGACTTTTCCCCATGCACCTTTGTATTCGGCTGTAATAAATCAGAGCCAAGTCCTGTGATTCTTTCACAGCACATCATCAAAGCTTGGGACGGTCTTGGGTACCTCCTTACAGTCAGGACTCAAGTGGGATTTGCTAGAATATTGCCAATGCACAATATGTTGATGAAGAGGAAGAATAAGGGCCAAGGCATAATACATTCTTAGTGTCCAGGTAGTTTTGGAGCCATCTGTGACAGCTGAGAGGTAAAAGCTCCCCCCCCTTTTTTTTATTAAAGAATTTATTAACGTTGATTTTTACATCATATTTTAAATGACAAGTTTAACAAACAAGTGTTCAAGAAGGGAATCTCTATTTACAATCACTGGGACTTAGTATTTAGAACTTAATCAAAATTAGGCTAAGGGTTTGTATGTCATAGAAACATATTAATTTATGAAATAAAACATTATGTCTATAGAGTCGTAGGTTTTTATGTCTATATAGTTATGTTTATATTTCCATTACCATGTCCATAGCACTGGGTATGCAGATATTGAGTCCTTGCTCTTGTACTCTTTGGATTTAATAGCCACATATTAAGAATACCTTGCATCTTTTGTTCCTTAGGTCTTGACTCGTCTCACTCAACATGATTCGCTCTAGATTCATCCACTTCCCTGCAAGTGCCATTATTTTATCTTGTCTGTTGTGTATGTAGAATTCCATTGTGTATATATACCACATTTTCTGTATCCATTAATCTGAAGTAGGGCATCTGGATTGTTTCCATCGCCTGGCTCTTGTGAATAGTGCAGAGATGAACATAGCTGAGCAGGTGTCCTCATCATATCTTGGGTTATGATGTTCAGGGTAGATGCCCAGAAGTGGTATGGCGGGATCGTAGGGAAGGTCTATTTTCAGTTCTTTAAGAAACCTCCACACTGCTTTCCAGAGTGGTTGAACTAGTTTATAATCCCACCAGCAGTGTAGTAGGTTTCCTTTTTCTCCACAACCCTGTCAGCAACTGTCATTGTCTGAGTTCAAAATCTTGGCCATTCTTGTTGGGGTAAGGGGATATCTTAGGGTTGTTTTTATTTGCATTTCCTTTATGACCATAGATGATGAACATTTTTTCATATGCGTAAAAGCTCCCTTTTAAAGGGTCCAACCACAGCAAAGTTGGCTTGCTGGATTTCCTGACTGCTGTTGGTCCTATTGGCTAAAAGCAAGAGTTCCGGTGACAAATAATGTCTTTGGGTTTTGTTCTGTCCTTGAATGGGAGGAGAAAAGGTTCAAAACTTCCCCAGGATAGGCTAAACATGTCAAAAGTGCATAGTGCTCTATTCTCTAAGTATCTGTGTCTAAGAGGATGAAGTGAGTTGGGGAGTTACATGAGGTCACAGGAGCAAAATTTTTGATCAACAAGGGGGAAAATAAGGAGCATTTATTCAGTCTGGCTGCTGGTATCACTTCAGTAGCCTTTCTGCCTCCCTTTACCCACCACATTTTGCATTCCTGGATCCTCCCTGGCTGCTTTAATAGTAACAGCAAATTCCTAAATGCTGTTACTAGGGGTTTGAGCAAGCTGCTTTGAGGGGGAAAAATGAAACAAAATAAAAACCAACAAGAAAACAAGGAAAAACCTCAGTGGCTTTGTATTTTATGGCTAGTACATATGGAAACATGGCAATTTACAAAATATTAAATACTTATAATTTCAAAAAGGCTAAAGGGATTGTTCTAACCAAAACCGACCAACCAACCAACCAAAAGTGTTAATTGGGACAGAACTTCCTTGATTTTTTATTTTTATTTTACTTTATTTTTTGCCAGTCCTAGGGCTTGAACTCAGGGCCTCAGTATTATCCTTGGGCTTTCTCAAGGCTAGTACTCTACCATTTGAGCCATAGCCCTACTTCTGACTTTTTCTATGTATGTGGTACCAAGGACTCAAACCCAGGTCTTTGTATACCCTAGGCAAGCACTCTTACCACTAGGCCAAACTTTCCACCCTTTCCTTGCTTTTTGATAGTGTATAGGCTGGGCTGGAAGTTCCAGGACAAGACCCTGTAGCTGATGGTTTTTGTTATGGAAGATGTTCATCATAGTACTTGGTGTAGGCTTTCTGTCTCTGAATATGCTGAACTGAAAGCATCCATATGCTCAATGGGTGGAACTTGAGCTCTGTAACCTTATGCTAGCTCTCTGTGGAGCTGTCAGTTATGAAAAAAATAATATGACTGCTTAGCTAGCTGGTATAAGTCACCTACAATGATCATAGGACACGGCTTGTTCTCTGACAGAACCATCTGAAATTTGGCTGACTGGCTGTTTTATTTCACAGTAACTGACAGCATTCTGAACCCCTGATGACTGCCAAAAGCTGCAAGGTGGGAAGCAGCACAATGCAGGGACTGTGAATCTGTGGACAGGTCAGTCTGGCTCTTGCTGGAACAAGTCCCACTGCCATTGGCCCTTGTGTTTGCGTTCAATGGCCTGATAACCTGGTTCAGCCTCCTACACCCATCTCTTGCTCCATAGACCTCAGTGAAATCGGATCAACTATCCTCAGAAAAAAAGACTACTCTTTCCTAGACTGTCAAATAATAATAGGAAAAATAAGTGAGAAAGCACCTTAAACATTTTTGAAAAAATTGAGGATTGTGTTCTGATCAATTTCTGAATATATCTCTGTGGTAAACTTGTATAAAATCCTCTGTCTGTGAAGATGTTTTGCTCCTCTTGTATACATGGTTGAAAAACTGCAGGGTTATTTCAGAATGGAGACCTTTACACTGCTAACTGAGGTAAACAAATGGATACTCTTGCACCTGGAAACCTAAGAGGGCACACAGTGGGCACGAATGAATGACCTTTGTTTTTCAAATCTGTTTCTGGAAGCTTCTATTTTTCCTAATGGAAAACTTTCCACATGCCTTTTCAACTGTAGCTCGTGACCCAACGCACACTGCTGGGTTATAACCACACCCAACAGGCTGACTAGCCGACAGCAGGAGTTGACCCAGTCCCCCCTACCCCCCCCCCCCACCCTGCCCGGCCCGTGAACTTTACCAATGGGAAAACCAACAGATGCTATTCAGGCTCATGTATTGGTTCTGGTCATGGACAGCAAAACCAGTCCTTCTGGACTGTACTAACTTATTTATGCTGGACCCATGGTGGACACAACACTGTACTGCTAATAGATGTCCTGCTGGAGATGCCCTGATGATTGCTTCTAGGCTTATTATATGTACCTTCTGGGAAGGAACTGCTCAAGACCCCACCTTAGACCTAGAAGGCTTTCACGTCAATTTCAACCTACTGATGCAGTCCTGTAATGCCTAATTGATGCTTTTGGACAGGTGAAAAAGGATAATATACAAACTTATGGAGAAAGACTGATTCAATTAATAACATTTGTTTGAACCGGCTAAATCCCTAATTCCTAAAGGAAAACACAGCAGTTTGGTCTCACTCCCTCTGGGTCTTACTGCTAAGATGCCTTGGCCAATGATCCTAGGGGGCTGTGGAGAGTTAACAAAACAGGTCTAAATTTTATTTTTGTAAAGGCCTGCTTGATGATGGTCCTTTTGTAGGAATCTGTAAAATGAGATTTCTGGTGAATTCTCATCATCCCAATTGAGAAGAGTGGCTCATCGAAGCTGCACTGACAATGTAGTGTATGTTGAACACATACTTCCTTTCTGAGTCTGACATTTTGGTATATGTCAGGCAGAAGATGCCAACTTAACCACTCCCCAGTGAAAATTCCAGTTACTGAAATCTCTGACATAAGTTGTTGTAACTTATTGCAAGGAAAGTAAAATGCATTAGTGTGACTACTCTGGAAAGGACCTCTGGAAGCTTGCATCCGATTTCCCTAGACTTCATAGCATGAACTTTTCCTTCCCCTTGCTGATTTTTGCCTTGTATTCTTCTACTGCCACAAACCATATCCGAAAATGTTTGCTGAAACCCTTGAGCTTTCCTAGTGAATCAGTGAGCCTGGGTATATGGTCTTGGAGACCTCTAATAGTTAGAAGTATGTATGAAATGTTCAATAAACATTGGAAGGTATATTATTGGAGCCATACAGTGACGGGGAGTAGTAGAAGATGAACACGCAGAGAGGAGAAGGTCTGATCATGTAAGGAGTTATTAGTAAAGGTAAGAAGTAGGGATTCTGAAGAGGACAGGAAGCCATGGGAGGCTTCTGAGTAAAGAAGGAGATCAATATGGCTGCTATCAGAGGACTGACTTCTAGAGGAAGGGAGAGAAAGTAGCATGCCAGGTAGGAAGCTCTAAGTCCAAGAAGCTCTTTAATTGCCTTTGGGTGATTTAGGAATTGCTTCAGAGAAGAAAAATGTTAAGTTTACCTTCTAGGATGAGTAGAAATTTGATAGATTTGCTTAAGGAAGTGAGGAAGGCATTTTAAGCAGCCAGCAGGCTGCACCAAGGCCCCAGGCATAAACTGTAGGTATAGCTGGAGACCGCTGGAGAAGGATGCTAGGGGAAAGCTGCAGAAGATGAGGTAACTGAAGCTGCTGGCTTCAAAAAACACAAAAGACTGTCAGCCATGCTCAGGAGTGCTTGCTTCATCTCATAAGGCAAATGAGAGGTGATGGTTGTAAGTAAGGAAGGTAAAGGACCAAATGTGGCTTTGGAAAAGATTAATAAGACACCACCATGAATAAAAAGATGAGATGCAATTGTCACATAATCTAAATCTAAGTCAGATCAGCAGACACAAAGCCATCCATATATGTTCAGTATTTATAAGTATGCAATATGTGTAGTAAGTCCTTACATGTAATAAAAATGAATCTAAATCATTATTAAAATTAAAACAAATCAAACAAATGAACCTAACATAGTTTGCTAATACAATATATGTTTGTAAGAATGTTTCTATTTATTTATTATTATTATTTTTTTAAACATTTTTGCCAATCCTGGGGCTTGAACCCAGGGTTCAATCCTTGGGCTTTCTGTACCACTCAAGCCACACTTCCGGCCTTTTCTGTGTATGTGGTACCAAGGAATCGAACCCAGGGTTTCATGCATGGTAGGCAAGCACTCTACTAGTAGGCCATGCGCCTGGCTCTCTAAGAGCATTTTATGTGCTGTTATTAGCTATTATTTCTAGTTAATAGGATTAAAATGGTTTTACTATTCATGAGGAAGGAACATTCATGGTTAAAAAAATTAATCTGATTTCTTTTTCTTTTCTTTTCTTTTTTTTTTTTTTTGCCAGTCCAGGGGCTTGAACTCAGGGCCTGGACACTATCTTTGAGCTTCTTTTGCTCAAGGTTAGCATTATACCACTTGAGCTACAGTGCCACTTCCAGCTTTTTCCGTCTATATTGTACTGAGGAATGGAACCCAGGGCTTCATGCATGCTATGCAAGCACTGTTCCACTAAGCCACATTCCCAGAATCTAATTTCTAAAAGTTTAAATCTGGATTGATTCCTGACAGTTGTTAATACAAAAATAGTAAATGGCTACAGAGGTGATCTTTAAAATAACAAATTAAGTGATAGAATGGTAGCAGGATAGAGAAGGCATGTTAATTTTTAATAGGAAAGACATGTAGAATACTCTGGTGAGGAAGGTCAAAATGTTAAATTTAAATGTGTGAAAGTTACAAGAGGATTATAGTTAACATGTTTATATAAGTAAACACCTAAAATCAAATTACCTAGGATAAGAGATAGGATAGTATAGTAAAAATTCTAACAATAGGAACAGTCAATTCTTTCTATATTTCTATTTCATGTACCACTTAAGCAAAAAATTTTTTTATTTCTTAGAAATTGACATGAAACATAACTGTAGTCATATCCACTAGTGTACTAATTCTGATATACTAAAATATAAAAATCATTTAAAGCTGCACTCTATACATTGCATGTGGTTAATAAGACCAATCCTCTACAGTGCCCTTCTGTGCTTGATAGTTTTAAATTTTCACTTGTCTCTTTCCTCCATCAGGCAAAACTACAACAGAACAAAAAGTCAAGACTACCTGGCTTCTGTGCTTTCTTTGGCTCTTCATACTCCTTGTTGTCTGGATTTGGAGATTCTGGAAAGCTGATTTCCTCAGCAACGCTTTCTCCTTCTTGACTTTTGAGGCTGTCTTCCTCTTCATGAACAGAGGATTCTAATTCTGACTCTTCTGAATCAAGAAATATCTGACCAGCGATGACTCTGCCTGCAGTGGGGTGCTCCTTTACTGACTCTTCTGATGGCAGAGAATCCTGAGGATACAGAAGCATTTTTAGTCACCAGTAGGTCAAAGACTCCTCCACCCACCTAGCATTCCCTTGACTAGTTTACAGTTGTTTTCTTTAGCCCCTTAGAGTGCCACACTGGCTCAGTTCTGGTTTTGGCTTGTTTTCATCACAGTTGATCACCTGCCTAACTCTTACTCTAAAAATTTCAGTATAGTTGTCACTGTTGCCGGAAATCCTTCTTTAATCTCCAAAGTCTGCTCCCACCCTACCTTGTAATTCTCCTATGATAAGTGTACTATAGTTTCCTCTTTTTAATCTATATCCCCTCTAGTCTGGAGGTCAGAGCTTAGATTTAAGGTAAAATTTATGTAAAGGGAAATAAACGGTGGGAGGTGGGAGATAATGTCTTCAAGATGTGAAGAAAAGAAATGACTAGTGTCTCATGCCATCCATCAGTAATCCTAGCAATTTAGGAGGCTGAGATCTGAGGACTGAAGATTGAAACCAGCCTGGGCAGAAAAGCCCATAAGGCAAGTGGTTCATACCAGTAATCCTAGCTACTCAGAAGGCTGAGATCTGAGGATCATAGTTCAAAGCCAGCCCAAGCAGGAAAATCCATGAGACTCTTCAGAAAACTGAAAGTTGGAGCCATGACTCAAAGTGGTCGAGCATTAGCCTTGAACAACAAAGCTTGGGGAGAGTTCCTAGGTCCCGAGTTCAAGCCCCAGGACCAATGCACAAAAAGAAAAAAAGAAAAGCTAGGCACTGGTGGCTCTTGCCTGTAATCCTAACTACTCAGGAGGCTGAGATCTGAGGATCTTAAAAGCAGCATGGGCAGGAAAGTCCATGAGACTCTTATCTCCAATTAACCACTGGAAAACCGGAAGTGGCACTGTGGCTCAAGTGGTAGAACACTAGCCTTGAGCTGTAGAGCTCAGGGACAGTGCCCAGGCCCAGAGTTTATGCCCCACGATTGACTAATAAAACCAAAAATGTCAAAATACAGGAAGAAAATCAACCTTTCTTAGGCAACAGAAATGTCATTGCCTTAAGGCAGTACCTATATACAGTTGGGGTAGGGAAGAAGTATTTACAAGTTGAAATGAAACTTATGAGCCAACACTATTAAGAGAGATA
Organism: Megascapheus bottae; assembly: GCF_031878675.1. Taxonomy (NCBI): domain Eukaryota; kingdom Metazoa; phylum Chordata; class Mammalia; order Rodentia; family Geomyidae; genus Megascapheus; species Megascapheus bottae. Next base: position 17,376,785 of record NC_143522.1, read on the forward strand.
TTTACTATTTTCTTATTGTGGGTTAGTTATTTTCTTTAAACCAGAAAAGCCAGAACTAATATTTATAAAATGTTACCTTTTTGTTTGTTTATAGGTGTGAGCTATCAGCGCCTGGCTCTTTTTTCTTTTTAAAATCCAATTCTGTTATCCCAAAGATACAGTTGTCATATTCTTTCTGTCATATCCTTGCCTACTTTTTTGTTTTGTTTTTGGTGCTGGTTCTGAGGTTTGAACTCAGAACCTTGCACTCTCTCTAACTTTTTTGCATAAGCCATACCTTTCCTGCTAGAGATGAGAGTCTCTTGAATATGTCTACCCCATCTGCTTTAAACCTTGACAATCAGATTCGGCCTCCTGAGTAGTTGGATTACAGGCACGAGCCACCAAACTCCAGCTTGAAACTGCCTACTTTTAAACTGGGCAGCAAAGATTAGAGATTGTCAAGTTTGTACATACCTTTGAGTCTAAGGATTCATCCTGGCTGCCATCATCATCTGTGAAGAAATTTCAAGGCAATTTAGTCATCTTTTTGGCTGGGAAATTACAAATCATAGTTTTAAGAAAGTATCTAGTAAATAAAACAAATAACAATTGTTGGATAAACATTATTTGAAAACGTCTGTATCCAATAACTTCACAAAAGGATGAAGAGAAAAATAAGTTCGCTTTATTTTCTCTTTCTCCAGATATGAAAACCAATACTCCCTTATCCTTGCCCCTGAAAAAAAAATAGCCTCTTCTTTAGATTCCATCCAATACACACACACACACACACACACACACACACACACACACACACACACACACTTTAGGCTTCCACCTATTTTGTTCCTTTGCTCAAGATTTGGACTCAGATTTTAGTGTTAATGGACATTTTATTGTTTACTATTATTACTCTGGATGAGAACTAATATTTTCAACAGTTACTGAGCCAGGAGCATAGCCTAGTGGTAGGGTGTTTGCCTAGATTGCATGAAGCCCTGGGATAAATTCCTTGGTACCATATACACACAAAAAGCTGGAAGTGATGCTATGGCTCAAGAGGCAGAGCACTAGCCTTGAGCAAAACGTGTCTAAGGACAGTGCCCAGGTCCTGAGTTCAAGCCCCAGGACTAGACAAAAATAAAGTTACTGAATATATTTTGGGTAGAATAGTTAGGATTTCTGTTTTACTTTACTGAAGAGATAACCAGCATGCATTAGCTCTATTAAGGAACTAGCTCTATTTCCACCATCCCTGCAAATTCACAATGGTTTTGTCAGATTACCTCATTTTCCTCATTTTATTCTTGACATGTTTTCTGGCTACTCCCACTATTTTGGCTGGTTGTTATTCTTTTCCCTGTTCTTATATAAACATACACAACAAACTCAATACCCAAGTGCAAATGTTTGATCTTTGTATTCATTGCCAATATAAAGAAATAAAACTGCAAGATGATGTCTAAGTTTCCTTATTATCTGACTTCATACAGAAGCAGTTTTGGTACTGCCTCCTTTATAAGATACATGACAAATTAACCATAAAATGTTGTAAGAGCATGTAAGAGATTTTTACTGGATAATTTGGTATCATCTTTACTCAGATAGTTATATCCTAAATATTATTTGTAACATAACTATAGCAAAGATATTTCAGAGTTTTCATCTCAAAATATGAGCTACTTTAAGAATAGTGAATTCATACATAAAATATACAAATCTAGTTTACAGTATTTGTTTTGAACATTTAAGAAAACCAAGTCTACCAGAAAAGTTTTTGCTATATAAAAACATGCTGTCAATTCACAGAAAATTTAAATTAAAAGCTACTGTTTGTATTTCTTTACTTTTTGGTTACCTTCAAAATGCTTAATTTCTGGCAGATTGTCGGGCAGGGACAGGTAGGACATGTATTTTCCAGTGTCTATAACCTTTTAGTAGAGATGTCAATTAGTAACAATCCTTCTTGCTAACTTCTTCCTAAGACATCCAGTGCTTAAGTTCTAACAGATGGTTCAAATCACATCCTCAGCATAAAAGAAAAATAAATTCATTCTCATTATGTACCAAAGTTATACTTGTGAATGTAATAAAGTTTTACTTGTGAATGTACACAAAATATCAACCAATTAATATATCAAGTGCAATAACTAAGGTGCAAATGATATGATAAAAATCCCCAAACACTAGATAAGCTGGAACTCTAAATCACTTATTATTAAATGCAGAAACTTTTTCATATCAGGTTCACATAGTAGGTAATAGGTTAATAAGATAAAAGATCTAGAAACAAACATAAACAATACATGTCCATAAGCTTTGGACTCCAAGAGAAATGACTTGTAACAACAGGGCTATTTCATGAGAATTGCATCATGCTTCTTTCTCTACCTCTCTTCACAACAGGATTATATATTAAGATTTTAGGTAAATAAGAGATTTCTTTCTTAGCTGCCAACTGAGAAAGCCTATTCCAGATGGTAGTCTCAAAGCAAAAACCCATTTTCTTTTTTGAGTTGATAGTCACATAAGATTCTTTAAAAAGTTGCTCCCAGACCAAAGCACTTCTGATATAAAGACACTGACGTTATACATAAAGAAACAAAAACAGTTTTGCTTTCATCAGAACATGGTATCAAGCATCAAAAGAATTCAATACAGCTAAGGTTTCTTAGTATCATATTGAACATTCAATAATCCAAACTACTGTATTACTGGCGCACACCTTCCTTTGAAAAAGATCTATTTTTTTCAACTGCATTAGTTAATATTTTTCAAGGAAAAGTAGCACAAATTCATTTTGTTACCTTCACTCTAAATCCCTGCTCCTTCAAATACAAAAAGTCTGAAGAGTTTGGTGAGAAGAGATCGGACAGTCTGTCTTTTGCTCTGCAAGTTTACTTAGCTCTGTGAAAAAATCCTAATTTTAAAAGACATTAAAACTAAGATTGAGGCCTGGCTTCATCATCTACTAATGTAGACACACAAAGTTCATTACTGAAAGCTTGCTCAGAGTAGATTTTCTCAATGTCTAAAGCAGGTGATACTCTATAACCTGGCGATTCACAATGACAGTAAAACATCTTCTGCAATCTAAAAATTACTGTTTCAACTTTGTCATAACATAATTACTACTTGAAATACCTGGCACAAAACTAAACAAAAAAGAATGTATCTCCAAAAAAGTATTATTTGCCCTATTATCTCGAGGAAAGAAAGAAGAAATACTCTTTTAATGCTCTTTGAATGTATTTGTCCACAGGGAAGACATTTCTAATACAAGTATCATTTTTTTTTTTACATCTCTAAAACAAAGTATCAGTTGATTGCTGCTAGGAGTGAAAGGATCAGGTAGTATATATTTATACTACCTGGTTATAAATGCAACTCACCCTGGGTACCACTAACACTTAAACTCAGAATTGTAAATGGAAAAACCTCATTTTTATATGAGCAAAGCTAAACTTTAAAATGATGCTGAATTTCTGTATAAATAAGCACTCTCATGAGTACAGAGGCCTATGCAAAAAATGTATCCTTTTAAGTTATAAAACTTTCCATCAGGGCCAGGAGTTTGGCCTAGTGGTAGAGTGCTTGCCTAGCATGCATGAAGACCTGGGTTCAATTCCTAGGTACCACATACATAGAAAAAAAACCTGAAGTGGTGCTGTGACTCAAGTGGTAGAGCTCTAGCTTTGAGAAAAACCAAGGACAGTGCTCAGGCCCTGAGCCCAAGCTCAGGACTAGCAAAAACAACAACAAACTTTCCATCAAGTCTGGCACTGGTAGCTCACGCCTGTAATTCTAGCGACTCAGGAGGCTGAGATCTGAGGATCACTGTTCAAACCCAGCCAGCCTGGGCACAAGAGTCTGTGAGACTTTTACCTCCAAATAACCACCAGAAAACTGGAAGTAGTGATGTAGCTCAATGTGGTAGAGTGCTAGGCTTGAGTTGAAGAGCTCAAGGACAGTTCCCAGGCTCAGAGTTCAAGCCCCAGGTCTGACTACTACTGCCACTGCCACCACTGCCACCACCACCACCACCACCACCACCACCACCACCACAAACCTTTTTATCAGGGGGGCTGGGGCTAGAGGGCTCACCTAGCATGCACAAAGCCCTGAGTTTGATTCCTCAGTACCACATACAAAGAAAAAGACAGAAGTGGCACTGTGGCTCAAGTGGCAAAGCAAAAGCATTGAGCAAAAAGTGTCCAAGCACAGTGCCCAGGCCCGAGTTCAAACCCCTGGACTGGCACCAAAAGAATAAAAAAACCAAAACTTTTCATCATAGCTGTTTTATGACAGGTGAACTTTACGAGAGCACAGCACAGCTGTCTCTTAAGTATATGTGGAAGTCTAGGATCTACAATACAACCCTCCCCATTCTAAGATACCAAAATCCATAGGATTTGCAGAGAACCTACACTCTTACTTATAACAGCTAAGACAATGTAAATGGTATGTAAGTACTTTGCATATTACATTCCTTAATAAATAATGATGAGAATAAAAAAGTCGGTATATGTTCAGTACAAAACGAAACTTTTATGTTGATTTGGCTGAATTTGATGTGGAATTTGTTTTTACACCGACTACAGAAATGAAGAAAATTAGAGCACACGTTTCTTAAACTCAGTCCTTGCTTTTATCAATACAACCCCAAGACATAAGAGTTCAGTAGTGAGATTTTTAGTATGGCCAACTGTTGATCTCTAAATATCTTCTCCACTTCCACATAGTTCAATGTACACAACATAGTCAAAGGAAGACACTGGAAAGCTTGTATGCTTACTGTACCCTGCAAATTGAATTCAGAGAAACACCTATCATATTTTTTAATTATTATAAATTTCAAACTTTAGTGTGAAGACTCACATAGTTTGTCCATGTACAGATCCTGAGCATATTCTAGCCCTAAAAATGAATTTTTAACAAACTCTTAAGAGGAATTCTGTTGCAGATGGTCCATAGACTATCAGGCACCTCATCCATTAAACTCAGCAGCTTCAATTCCTGCTTCATTTAATCAAATAATGGTTGCAAATGCTTCAGGAGTTATGTACTTCAAAGTTTTGGTCATGAGCACAAACCATACAGCAACGGAAAGGAATAAAGATTAAGAATAATGTTGGCAGGATTAGCATATGCTTGTTATACCTGAAATGCTGTCTCAAACCCTATCTTGGACAGAATTTTGGTTTAGGTCTTTTAATTTAGAGGCAGGATGACGTTATGGCTTTGGTTTACAACTAGGACAGATAATTTGGGGATTCAAATAGCCATCTGGGAAAATTTCTGTTGGAAAAAAAAAGAGCTGACATTTATACTCGGCCTGTTTAAAAAAAATTTAAAGACACAAAACAGCTGTCTTGTTGACTCAAATTGATGAAAATTCCAAAGCTTTACTGTACTAAATGTTTCTTAACCAACTCTTAGAAATACAAAGACCAACACTCTCAAACCATAAGTTTTCTGATGTAGGAAGGTGGAAACATGAAAGAAAATTATTTTCAGGAAGAATACACATGAATACACACACACACACACACACACACACACACACCCTCAAGAATTAAAAAATCAACTCAAAAGCACATGAACTTCGATACTATAAAAAGAAAAAAGGTGAAATTACTTGCTATTCACATTTTAAAACTTTCGAGTCTTTGGAAAAAAAATAAAATAAATCAGAAACTGCCAACAACCCCACGGGGCCAACGCAGAAACACTGTGACAGAGGTCACGCTTTCTCAGGAAGGTTTTTTAAGAGGGGTGGGGAAGGGAGGAGACGATCAGATCAGAGACCTTCGGGGTATCCCCCCCCCCGTTATTATTATTACCAAGCCACTGTCATCACCGGATCGTCTCAGGACCCGGCTCTGTCCTAAGTGACAGCTCCAGGGAAGGGTGTCAATGACACATCCCACACCCTGGGATCCCCGGACTCACGGCAGGACACCGCCTTCAAGAGGGTCGGGGAGACTCGAGCAGCCCACGGAGGCGATTCGTGAGGACTCGGGCCAAGTTTCATTCGTGGGAGACAGGTCTGGAGCACGGGCAACCGCCCCTTCGCTCCCTCACCTGTAGTCCCCAAACACCCTTCTACCCCAGGCTGACTGAGCCCCAAGGGAAGCGCAAGTGACAGGCGGGCTGGGGCCGGACAGAACCGAGTCCAGGCCCGGGAGTCCCCCCAGGGCCTGGTCCCGGGGATGGAGGCCGGGGAGGAGGGGGGCCGGCGGCTCAGAGCCTTCGGCCCCACAAGTGGATACTGACCGGAGGACGCCGAGGCCGCGCTTAGGAGAACCGCACAGAGCAGCAGCGTCAGTCCCACCCGGACCCGCATCCTGCTCTCGCGGCCGCCGCCACCCCCGAGAGCTGTCGCCTCGCCTCTACAACCACCGACACCGCCACGGTCGCCGCCTCGCCACTGCTCTTCCTGCTCTTGTTTCCTGCCTCCGCCCCTTCCCAAACCTTCCGGCGCCCAGCCAATCTCTGCCTTTCCCCGAGAACACTTCGTCCAATCGTCGTGGCTGCCCGCCCACCTCCTTTGTCCCGCCCCTCAGGTCATATTTCAGCCAGTTAATGTAGTGAACTCTGATACTCTGTTTTCTGATTGGATCACGGCCTCGCTGACATGGCCACAGCTAATTGGTAGCACCCGAATCGGAGAGTCAAGGGCTAGAAAAAAAAAAAGGCTCACTCAGAACTACAACTCCCATAAGATCCTTCAGGGGAGTCACTTGGCTTATGCTCTTGGGAAACGTAGTCCATGGTAGGGCAAGCTTTACAATCACAGGTGGTTGTGAAAAGTTAGGAGGGTGTAACTAATACCTGGACTAGACATTAACTCAAGGCTTTCCCCCCCGCTTCTTTCGATCTGAAAATATCAGTGGGAAGAATGATTACTTCTTCTTATTCATTTTATTTGGAAATTATTAATTGGACATGAAGATATGAACACTAGGATTCTTTTTAAGTTTATTGAAACTTAGATTATTACAGAAACCAGAGAGCAATGAAGCACCTGTTTTCTTTTCCCCGAGAAAAGAAAAGGCAATAACACCAGCCCGTATAGATTATTTCAATGCCAGTGTTCATTTTTACTAAGGCTTCCTAATGTAATCATTATCCAGAATATGTGCCAAGAGCTTTTGCAAAAACTCTTTTAAACATTTGTCCTTACACCTCTCATGTGGTGGGTTATTGTATTGTTGCCTTTCTGTTCAGAGTTAGTGGTCAAGGTGATGTGTGTACAGATGGAGGCAAGAAGGGTGACTTTGTCATTAAGTGCTGATTCAGACATATTCTTACCATTAGGCCAAACTCCAGCCTCAGACATATTCTTTACAAGCAGCAGGGCTGTAGCTTGACCCTCCAGCTCCTCTTCCCCCCATCCCCCCATAAAATTGTGATACTCTCCTTTTACCACCACCTTCCCAGAATCAGCTCTGAGGCCCACGACCTAGTCCTGCTATATGCATGGAGTGTAAATGTTGCTCTACTTCCTGACACCCTTGAACATCTAGCACTTCCAAACAGTACAGCCTGACTCTTTTCTTGACATCTCCTATTTTGTTTGAGAAAAAAAAATTATTTACTTTTCAGGAAGAGGATATAAAAGTAACAGGAGTGCAGCCTAGTGGTAGTGCTTGCCTAGCAGGCATGAGGTTCAATTCCTCAGTACCACACTGGAAGTGGTACTGTGGCTCAAGTGGGAGAGTGCTAGCTTTGAGCTGAAGAGCTTAGGAACAGCATCTAGGCCAGGAGTCAAAGCCCCACTACTGACAAAAACAAAACAACAACAAAAACCAAAATAAGGGCTAGGAATTTGGCCTAGTGGTAGAGTGCTTACCTGTCATGCATGAAGACCTGAGTTCGATTCCTCAGTACTACATACATTAAAAAAAAGCTGGAAGTGGTGCTGTGGCTCCAAGGACAGTGCCTGGGGAATGGCAAAAAAAAAAAAAAAGGAACAGCTGTTCTTTATTCAAATCATTCAAATCAGAGGATATGAAGGAAAAATATACACAAGTTCTCTTTTCTTCAGCGGCTTCCTTGATTCTTTTCTCCATTTCTATTTTCCAACAGAAGAAGGGTTTCTGAACTAACTGGTGCCATCTTGGCCACATGGTGGGTGATAGGGTATTGCGTTTAACTGGTGCCATCTTGTCCTCATGGTGAACTCAAGGAAGTCCCACATCCCATATTGTATCTGATTTCCTAGAGGCAGGGGTAGGGACTTGGACCTGTCAGTCTTGGGTGGTGAACTCTTAAGCCCCCTGTGACCCCAGCTCCTCTGACCCTATTTAGGCCCCAGTGAGTTCAGGTGCAGGTACACCATGGCATGCCACCTGTCTTCTGTCTGCTCCTGTCCTGTCTCCTGGCTTTCCTCAGTTCAACATGGCATCGCACTTCAGCTCTCCATTACAGCTGATCTGGTTTGTTGACATTGTTTTTCTGCTCTTTCTTAACTCTCCTGCTTTCATGGCTCAGTTTTCTGCCAATGTTTAGTGTATTCTCAAGGCTGCAGATCTTTGTGACAAGAATCCATCTGTCACTGGCCTTCTAATAAAGTCTCCCAATTCTATCTTTCAAAATGTGGCTTCTCTGTTTTCTTGCCATATAACTAGACAGCCGCTGATTTTACATAGAATAAAATCTGGTTTATTTTCCTTCCTTTTCAGTGTTATAAACCACCAAGTCCCATCAAGTTGAACCATATAATTAAAAAATATGGAATTGTAGTATTTACTTTTTTCTTTGTTCTCACTGGAAACTCCCTTAATGACCTCAACTTCCTTACCTGAATGATGCCCCTGTGTTATAGTAGACATATGTCAATGGCATACCTCTCCCTTTGCTCTAACCTATGTCACATTTGATACTAAGATTATATGAGATAGCTATACTTATTTTCCATAAATCTGTCCATAAACTTATTAAAAAATTTAATGCCTTCCAATTACATAAAAATATTAGAACTTAAAAATATTAAAACTTCTTCCACTCACAAATTAGAAACATGTGGTGACATGTTTCTCTTTAGGGAAAGATCTGAGGAAATAACTTCTTTTCCTGTAAGAAATTGTTATTTTTTTTGGTTAATGTTTTTGGGAAAGACTTCTTAATTAGGGCACAATCTCTTTTTTTTCATTTTGCGTTTACTGGGTGCTTCTTATAGTTGTATTCCTATGCTGGGTAATATATTGACTGAATTCTATTTCTTTTTAGTTGCTTTACAGACTTCTACATTAATATACTCTTGCTTTTCTATGGGCTCCCAAACTTATTTCCAACAGCTATTGATGTCTGACTTTCTTTCTTTCTTTCTTTCTTTCTTTCTTTCTTTCTTTCTTTCTTTCTTTCTTCTTATTTTTTGGCCACGATGTTGCCATACTTCTTGGTTTCTCTTACATTTCTTCTGGGTTGAGATGTTCCCATCTTGTCTTGTCCTTATTAATTTTCATTTTTCCAAGTATCTATTGAACATTTTCAATCTTGCCTTTAAAATAGATTTGAACTTGCTAAGGCCAGAGATGATGGTATGGCTCTATTTATAGCTATTTAGTACTGAACTTGAGTTAGATAAAAATCATTTTCTATGTTGTGGATTATTGCAAAAACTGTTTTTTCTTACTGATTGCTTGTAAAAGTTGAACATTAGCTTTATCCCATTAATTTGAAGATCTAGCATTGCTAGAGATTTTGCCATTAACCAGCAACCAGTAACTGACGTGTTCATAGGACCTTGACTTTCTGGAGAAATTCCAAGTTTCCGAAACAGGATCAGATTTATTTGGTCAGCTTGCTATACTACATGATGTTTCACTAGGACAGAAAAAAAGTGCAAATTCTCCATAGCCTTATTTAATCTGATCATACATGGACTCCTCAAGGTTCCCCGCCAACATCCCCAGTGAAGGTTATGTACTCACTTTACACGTTCAATATGTTAGCATTATTATTTATTAATTCACAGGCTTGTCTAATATTTGTCCAGCTGTGTGTACTCTATTTAGTCTGTATATAACAACATTCTAGATCATTTTTACAAGAAAAATCTGTTTTCTGTGCATCATGACACAACATGGTCCCCCCCCCCCCACAAGGGAATGAATACTCTGTTATTGGGACAGCCCATGGTGTATGTTCTTCTTCATTGCAATGAGCAAGAAAGCTAAACTGTGGTGTGTTCCTAGTGGCCTTTTTCTGAAAGCATTGACAATGCTCAACAAATACTTGTGGGAAGAAGGAAGGAAAGACAGAAGGAAGGAAATAAGGAAGAAAAAAGGATGATAGTTTTGCATACAACATTCCTAATTCAGCACTGAAAATTGAAATACATTGTCATCTACTCAACAGTTATATATTCTGAAGTAAATGGGAGCCCCAAATGGTTTTTTTTTGTACTTTATAAAGTTTACCTAATCAAATCCTTATTAAAATTTAAGTTTAGGCCTGGAGTTTAGCCTAGTGGTAGAGTGCTTGCCTAGCACGCACGAGGACCCAGGTTCAATTCCTTGGTTCCACATACATAGAAAAATGCCAGAAGTGGTGCTGAGGCTCAAGTGGTAGAGCTCTAGTCTTGAGAAAGTCCAAGGACAGTGCTCAGGCCCTGAGTTCATGGCCCAGGACTGGCCAAAAAAAAATAAAATTTAAGTTTAACCCAGTCTCTGTCCACAGACTAAGACATAACAAATCTACAAAATGGTTTGTACCAAAAGATGGCTGGAGTTATGTAGGGTATGAAAATGTCTTGACTTTTCTTCCATTTGCTATGGCTTACCACTATATAATAGTTCTAGGACACAAACTTAGCTTCAAAGTTCCACAAGTCATTTGCCTAAATATGTCAAATAGAGACTAATAGCAGGAAGCCAGAGAAAGGAAATCTATTGATGTGGCATAAACTAGCTGTAAGAATTTACTCAAGCAAGGTTGAATCACATATCACAAAATATCTTGGAAAAATATGTTCACAGAAGCTGTATTCACAATAGAATGCTATAATCATAGAAGAGAACATTACAATAGAAAGGGAAGAATGATATGAACAACATTATGGGTAAATCTTGTTTGGGTAACACATCATAAAACATGCTGAGTGAATAAAATAGACACAAATGATCATACATTTTATTAGTCCATTCCTATGTGGTTTTAAGAACAGTGGAAATGAGGGGCCAGGAGAGTAGCCTAGTGGTAGAGTGCTCACCTAGCATGCATGAAACCCTGGGTTTGATTCCTTGGTACCATATATATGGAAAAGGCCAGAAATGGTGCTGTGGGTCTGGATGTTGTCCCTGAGCTCTTTTGCTCAAGGCTAGTACTCTACCACTTTGAACCACAGCACTATTTTCGGTCTAGTTTTCTGGTGATTAACTAGAGATAAAGAGTCTCACAGATAGTCCTGCCTGGGCTGGTTTTGAACCCCGATCCTTAGATCTTAGCCTCTTGAGAAGCTAGGTACCCAGCTTGATGGACAATTTCTTATCATGTTGTTTAAATTAATTTTGAATAACTTTATTTTGAAATAGCTAAAACTTATCAGTTGTGGAAATATGTTCCTTTCTTGTTTAGTTTTATTTTTGCTGTAAAGGTGATGTACAGAGTCACCCTTTTCCCTCATTTTCTCCCAGGTTTTTCCATTCTGGTTCTCCTCCTCCACAAGTTGCTTGTTTGGGGTGTGTGTGTGTGTGTGTGTGTGTGTGTGTGTGTGTGTGCTGTCCTTGAGCTCTTTTTTTTCCCATATACTTTTTATTGTAATTAATAGAAGGGTTACATTATATTCACCAGATAGAAGGTGCATTGATACCCTTTCTCATGTTTTTGTCCCCATTCCCTCCCTCCCACCCTCTCCCCTCATCTTGTTTCCCCCTTCCCTTTCCTATTTCAAATGAACAAATAAACATATATATATATAATATATCAGATAACAAGGTAAAATACTGTAACAATATGAGATAACCAAGGGACAGCAAAAGAGATGAGAAATAACATAGTACAAAAATCACACATTATATGGCTTTTGTTTCTATTTCTAATAGCTCTTTTTTAACATCCTCATCTGCTAATTTCATTATCATTATTTTTGAGTCTGTTTCCACGGACTTTTTTGAATGGAAGCTGTGCGTTGTCAATTTTACATTGTTGATTGGATTTTTTTTTGTTGCTTTCCTTTAGATTTTCAGCATTCTTTTTCATTCTATTAGATAAGCTCCTTGTGATATTATTTGATTTTTTTGCAGGCTTGTTTCAATCCAAATTAGAGTAATCTTTTTTTTGGGGGGGGTGCCATGATCTTTTATTTCTCCTTGATTAAAATATACTTAGTGATACATATATATTTCACTCCTTTTTTAAAAAAAATATTTTTATTGTAATTAATAAAAGGGTTACATGACATTTGCCAGATAGAAAGTGCCTTAATTCACATACATTGATACCCTTTCACATGTCTTGGTCCCCATTACCCTCCCCCCACTCCCCATCTTGGTTTTCCCCCCTTCCCTATCCAATTTCAAATAACCAAATACAAATATATCCAATATACCAGATAACAAAGTGAGATACTGTAACAATATGATATAACCAAGGGACAGCAAAAGAGATGAGAGATAACATAGTACATTAAGGACAACAATCATTCATTATATGGCTTTTGTTTCAATATCCTGAAGGTCCTTTCAATTAGCTTCATACTATATGGCCTTATGTATCAAGGTTTTGCTCTATTGCAAGGCTCTGCTAGTAGAGCCCAAGGTTTCTACTGATTATGACAAATGAGGGAAACCATTGAACCTAAGTTCCTTTGAGTCTGGCTTACTTCACTTAATATGTTTTTTCTAAGTCTTTCCATTTCCTAACAAATGGGGCGATGTCATTCTTTCTGACAGCAGCATAGAATTCCATTGTGTACAAATACCACATCTTGTTGATCCACTCATCAACTGAGTGTCCCTGTTCTCTTAAGCTCAAGGCTGCCACCCTACCCTTGAGCCAGAGTCCAACTTCCCATTTTCTAGATGTTAATTAGAGATAAGAGTCTCAGGTCCTTTTGTGCCTGGGCTGGCTTTGAACCTTGATCCTCAGATCTCAGCCTTCTGAGTAGTTAGGATTAGAGGCATAGTGCCTTCCCCCCTCCACAAGTTGTACAGTTCATTTTCAACATAGTGTCTAGTGAGTATCACTGTTAAATTAGTTTACCCTTTGCCTCACCATTTCTGTGCTTCTCCCTTTTCTCCCCCAAATCAGATAAACTTACAATAGGCACAAAAATATAATACTGTGACAACAGGGGGACCAATAGAAAAACAAAACCCATAAAAAGTAAAAAAAAAATCTCTTGTTTGTGCTTCTTCGAGTTGATTTTGATAAGCATCATTTTAATGATCACACAGCACATAACTATTGAGCCCTTTTGATTCTCTCCTAAGAATATCCTTCTATGGTCTCACTGTGTGAGTGCTTAGAGTTCTGTTAATTTATCATGTCCCAGTGTCATTGTTTGCCTTTTACTATTGATTGGGTTTACTTATAGATTTATAGGCCTATGGTAATCATTACAAATGAGGGAAACTATGCAACTGATGTTTCTTTGATACTTATCTCTTAACCATTCCTTAGAGCATTCTGGAAAGTTCTTTAGGTTCTAGGCCATAATAAATGAGTTTATTATGTACATTGCACTGTGGTAAGCACCTTATACACATTATATATTCTAAGACTTACATTTATAACATGGAGGATCTATAGCTTTTTTTGAAGGTTTGAAATTGTTATTATACAGGTGTTGTACATTGGGGCTATAGTTACATGAATCAGGCAAAGAATTTATTTGTTTTTGGACAATGTCACCCCTTCCCTCACTCTCCCATTTATAGTTACTTCCAGTTGGACAAATCATGGTCAAAGGCAATGTCAAATGTTAAGCAACCTTTCAAAGTTAAAAAGGTAGCCCTCAACACAATCTGACTTCAGAGAGTAGGCACAAAAGTGCAAATAGAATAATTTAGACATTTAAAAAATTTTGCATATATTAGTGTATGTGTAAGTGTTCATATGAAAGATTTAAAGTAGATATGTATATATGTGTGTGTATATGTATGTATATATGTATCTATCTAGCTACCTATCTATCAGAAAGGCAAAACAGGATTCATGAAAGATACTTTAGTTATAATTTCATATAAAAAAACTCTCTAAACAGTTACTCTACTGGATTGTACTGAAGCAAATGTTATAAACTGCAGAACAACTATTATCTTGAAGAAAATCAATTATGAATAGATGTTGAAATCCAGCTCACTGGGCTACTGATACTCATTTTCAAGAATCCATGAGAGCCAGGCTTATGCCTGTAACATTAGTTACTTACGAGGCTGAGATCTGAGGCTCGCAGTTCAAAGCCAGCCTGGGCATAAAAGTTCATGAGACTTTTTATCTCCAGGCCCAGAGTTCAAACCCCACAACAACAACAAAAAAGAAAAGAATTCATAGAACCATTATAATAAAAAGTAACAACTTCTCAAATGTCTTGCAGTAAAGAAACAAAATGCTGAAGGTTCAGACTATGAAGATTCTTTGTGACTTGTGGATGGATGCTTTTTTTTTTTTTTGCTGTGTGCTCACACATGTCCTTTGCTGGGTAATAGAAGCAGTAGAAGAAATCTTTTCCCTTTCTTCCTCTTTTCTTTTTTTTTTTTTTTTTTGCCAGTCCTGGGCTTGAGCTCAGGGCCTGAGCACTGTCCTTGGACTTTCTCAAGGCTAGAGCTCTACCACTTGAGCCTCAGCACCATTTCCGGCTTTTTTCTATGTATGTGGTACCGAGGAATCGAACCCGGGTCTTCATGCATGCTAGGCAAGCACTTTAACCACTAGGCCAAACTCCTGCCCCCCCCTTTTTTTTTTAAAATAAAGCCATTGGTCCTGTCATTTATGTCCTCAATTACCACAGCATTGGAAAACCATCTGGAGAAGATGGGTAAAAGGGACATGGAGCCTAGCCAGCTGCTACAGAGTTAGTGAAATTCAACAAAGAAAAGGGACATGGAATTCTTTATACCTCCCACTTTCTGTCCCCCCATTAATCTGTTACAAACCTCCGTGTATGTGTATGGGTGTGTGCTGCTCACGGTCGCGAGGAATGTCCTGGACAAGAGGAACTGGATGGCTGGAGAATAGACAGCACGTCTCACTTTCCTCTTGTACATTTCCAGACGTTAACCTCACGTGTTCTCACTATGAATGGAGAAGCTGTGAAATTGGGGACATAGAATATATGAGGTCCTGTGCTCAAAGGAGTGTTCAAAGTATAACGTGGAATGTGAAAGGAATCCGAATGTCTTCCTCCCTCCCTCCTTGCCTCCTTCCCTCCCTCCCTGCCTCCCTCCCTGCCTCCCTCCCTTCCATTTCTTCCTTCTTTCCTTCTTGCTTCCCTCCCTCCCTCCCTCCCTCCCTCCCTCCCTCCCTTTCTTTTTCTTGTCTGAGACCCAGACTCTGGCTTGGTATTGGATGCTTTTGCCCAGTTGTTGGTGCTTTTACTACTTGAGCCATGCCTCCAACCCCATAGAGGTTGGTCATTTTTTTTTCTGTGTCTGCGTGTTTTTTACTTTCCTGGAGAGAGACTGCAAATGGGCCATGGGAACCAGGGGCCTGGTTGCAGGGTAACCAGAGAGATAGATAACCTAAATCACTTAGAATGAAATAAATAGCAGAAATCACATGGTATCTTCTAGGTCAAATGGCTAGGTTTTGCGATCCAGATCAGCAGACAACGCATTACACCAGAATAGAGCTCTAGGGACCTTTCCACACCTGTAGATCCATCATTGCGACCCTAACTTTCTCTGAATGCAAGAGGAACCCCTAAAATGGTGAAGGTGTGTGTGTGTGTGTGTGAGAGAGAGAGAGAGAGAGAGAGAGAGAGAGAGAGAGAGAGAGAGAGAGAGAGAGAGAGAGAGACTAGATTTGGTTCACTTTTAAAGCAGAGGGGACAAAATCAAAACAACAAAAGTATGTTTCATTTTAGACAGAGGAAACTGTAACCTGGAAACTGACTACATTAAGTTGTTCTCCACTAGTGAGGCTGCTGGCCCCAAGCTCAGACATGGATGTGAACTGGACTGCATTCAATCCACTGTGGCTGACCAAGAAAGCAAGCATCTACTGCATCCTCAATCACACTGGAGTCCATTTACAATGGCCTGAAGGTTAGAGGTGCAGAATTCCCAGGGCCTGCTCTCTGATCAGCCCTGTCTGTTGGTTTTGATGGTCTCTCATGCCCCCTGGTGGCTATCCCCTGACAGGACTCAAGTGGGAGGTTAGGAAGCAATTCACCCAGCCTCAGCCTTACTAAGAGGGAAGAATTGTCTGAAGGGTGTGGCTTTTGGTTGACTGATACACACCATTTCCACACAGCATATCCATAGTGTTAAGATGGATGAAGAAAGAAGGTTCTAGAATTAGTTCCTTGCTGTGTTCAGATGGGGCTCCTACTAGGACAGTCTGAGACCTGATCCTTTTTTACAAATCCCTGTGCTGGGTCTGCCTGGAATCCTACAGGAAGTTCTCATTCAAGGAAAATTTTGTCCTTAATACATGCTGCTTTCAATTAAAACAGGAACCTCTTTCTTCCTTTTTCACTCTCTCCCTCCCTCCCCTTTCTCGCTTTCCCCCTTTCTTTTTGACAGTGCTGGGACTTGAACTCAGTGCCTGGGCACTATCCCTGAGCTTCTTTTGCTCAGTCTCGCACTCTACAGTGGCACTTTCATCTTTTCTTTTGTTTATTTAATACTGAGGAATGGAACCCAGGGATTCATGCATGCTAGGCAAGCACTCTACCATTAAAGCTGCCTTCCCAACCCTAGCAACATTTTTTTTTAAGTTAAAATAGTTTAAGACTTATAGAATATTTATTTTAGTTCCTATTCTCTCTCATTTTCCCTCTGGTTGTTTATTCCTTTGTTGGGAATTGTTTTCCCTCTACTTTTTTCTCCCCTCCAATTTACCTTAATCTTTTGTGTGCAGCATTTCCATGATTCTCAGATTATATCATTTCATGGAGTCCTGCTGTTCTTATAGATTCCTTTCATTTTTTTCTGTTTTTATTGTTTGCTTCTAGTTTTTCTAATATGTGGGAACTATCACACTACAGTTACTTGGAGATCAGAGTCTCATGGACTTTCCTGCCCATGGTGGTTTTAAGAGCCTCAGATCTCAGCCTCCTGAGTAACGAGGATTCCAGGAGTGAGCCACCAGCTCTCACCTTTCACTTTTTAAAAATATCCTTTATTTTCATTTGCTCACCCCCATCCCCACCCCTGATTTCTTCATCCTTTTAGTAGTGAGCTCTGTGGGAGCTATGGTGAAATAGTACTCTCTCCAACCTTACAGTTTAGAGCAGCTATGGCACAGCTAAGATAGATTTTCTCATTATCTCTGTTGTCAAATGTTTGCAATAGCAGTTTCAGGTCGTTAGAAAGGTGCTTTCAGGTGAGATTTCCTAGGGCAGAAATCTGGTAGAAGGCATGCTGGGAGGGAAGAGGTCCAGAAGTCTCTTTGGCTTTGAGAGCTGAAAGTCTTTCCTCTCCTCTGCGGATGGCTGCCTGCCAGCGACTCGCTGTGCCCTCAGGTGGCTCCTCCTGGGGCTGTGCTTTGGGCTTTTGCCTGTGGTGCAGGTAGGAAGCACTATCGACCCTTGGTCCCTGGGCCCTGATCTGACGCCTGATCAGGACTGCAGGCCCTCCCAGGCCTGAGCTGTGCCCGGGCTGTATGGGTGAAGGTCCTGCTAAATCATCGAGCAGTATGTCTCCCACAGAGTTCTGCCTCCATGGCAGATTCTGACCCACAAGGGTAGGGTGCAGTGAGGTCCAGAGTACCATGAATTGTCAAGTCTAGCCTATTACACTGAGGTTTTTACTCCTCTTGTCTCCCTGGAATGGGAGTGAGATTTGCAGTTGGTGGAACTTTTTCCCCCTACTGGAGCCTGAAGTATGTGGTTATTTTACTTTGCCTTGCAGGTGTTGCCCTGCAAGTGGGAGAACCAGAGGGATAATTTTTCTCATCACTGTCTTCCCTTCCCCCATTCCCAGTTATCTTCCTTTGTTGATTTTTTTGGGCTTCAAGATCTGGTCTCAGCCCTGTTACTGGACTGTCCTAATTTACAGTATAAGAGGGTCTACAGCTTCTAGCATACCATCATGCTTGCCTCCTGATAAATTATTAGACTAGAGTCAGAAGGTTATTCAGTTTTCTTTAATTCTTACATTTTTCTTTTTAAATTTTTTATCATAATAAATAGAAGGGTTACATTATATTTGCCAGATTGAACGTGAATTACTTCACAAATATTAGTGCTCCTTCTCATGTTTTTGTCCCCATTTCCCTCCCCCACCCTTCCCCTCATCTTGTTTTTCCCCCTTCCCTATTCTATTTCATAATTTTTACATTTTTTGATTACAAGATCTTATCCACAATTAAAAAAATCCTGTGTCTTTAGGCACCTCCTAGCATGACAGTTTCTCAGGTTATTATTATTAGTTTAAAAATCAGGGCCCGGTTTACTGCTGCTTTTACCCTCCAGATTGGCTCTACCATTTGAGCCACAGCTCCACTTCTGGTTTTTTGGTGGTTAATTGGTGACAAGAGTCTTTCCTGCCCAGGCTGGCTTCCAAGCAAGACCCTCAGATCTCAGACTCCCCAGTAACTAGCATTAAAGCTTCGAGCCCCCCCATCACTTGACTAGCTGTGTCTTGTTTGCCGATGACATTGAGAGCTTTGAGGGATACTAGTAGGATGCTTTGCACAATGTCGCTTGATTGGGATTTGTTTTCCTTATTAGGCTAATGTTACTGATTTTGTGAGGAAGAGTGCAGGCAGTTGTTTGCAAGACCTCTCATCAACATGACTAATATGGGAGTGGATGTGGATCACTCACTGATGGAGAATTCGGCAGATTTTTGTCACTGTCGTGGTGTTCTTCCCTACCAACTTTCTGTACTATATATACTTTTGGAAGGAAAGTCACTATGCACAACCCTATCTATTATTTTTGGATTTCAATCAGGAGTCAGCATTTCCAGCTGTAGATATATTTTTTTTTGCAGTCATTCTATAATCCATTTATTAGTGTCATGGTAAGACACATTAGAAAATGATGTTAATGCCCCTTAGAAACATTCGTTATCACACAAGCCTAGGTATTTTCTTGATGGGTTGGGTGAGTCATACATTAAGTTTGAAGTTGTATGCTTATTTCAGTTACATGCTTCTTTTGTTTTTACATATCTCTTTCCTTAATATTAACAATATTTCCAATTATTCTCTTTAATCATGATTTTGTTTTTACAAAATGTCTCTTCTGAAGATAGCAGTGGAAAATTACTCTTACTTGAGTTCTTAGATAGTTTAAAATTTTTACTTTAGGGGAACCACTGTGCTGAAGCTATAGAATTGCAAAAAATTTCTTAAACATCATTACATTAAAAAATGAGCCACGATATTACTAATGTGTTTGAACAGAATTATGAAGTTGCATGTGATTAATTAGTTTCATTCTGGAGAGTATTACAACGTATTTTAATTCGTCATCTAAATTACTATCTTCTATGATTATTGTAATTGTCTTGTAAAGCAATATCTAAGTCTATGAGTGCTAAGGTTGTTTAATTTCATATTAAATTTGTTAAAGTCTTTTTTCAGTTAAGAATATATCTTGATTTATGATTTGTCAGGGAAGAAATAGCCTTTCTGAAATTTGTTTCAGAATTATTTGTATGGGAATCTTCCTTTGTATTCATGAAAACATTCTCATATCTTTTTTTCTAAATCCTGTACATTTTATTAGCATGTCATCTCTTATATAGTCACACCAGTTACTTTCAATTTAGAAAAATTTAAATATATGCATTTATTGCTTCAAAAATAAATATCAATTTAGATGTTTTAATGGTAGTATTGGCATTTAAGCTCAGAGATATGTGTTTGGTAAGCAAGATACTGGAGTCATACTCTAGCCATTTTATTTTTTGCTTTATTTTAAAAATAGGATCTCACATTCTGCTTCTGCTGGCCTGGACAGTGATTCTCCCATTCATGCTTCTTCTTGCCACAGGATGACAGGTATGTAATGCCATGTCCAATATTTTTTTAGGATGGGACTTGACCTGAAATCCTCTAAGTGTGCAGAATAACTAGTGATACTTTGTGTGTGTTATATGTGTGTGTATGCATGCTGGTACTAGGACTTGAACTCAGAGCCTGGGGCTGTTCCTAAGTTTTTTTTAGCTCAAGACCCGTGCTCTTCCATTTGAGCCATACATCCAAGGATTTTCCTGCCTGAACTACCTTTCAACCATGATTGTCAGATTTCAGCCTCGTGGCATGAGCCACTGGTACCCAGCTTAGTGTTACTTTTAAAATGAAAGCTAAGGGGAAAAAAAACCCCATAGATCAAACAAAATAAATGCGGGTAGCACGAACTTAGAATTAATCTCATTTTTTGATTTGGGGATCCTATTTTGCCAACCCTTTGATCTTGTTTAAACTTTGTTGTTTTGATACCCTGTAAGCTATTGTTGCTATTATGAATCAAATAAGATGTAGGATCTATTTGTGTTTTGTCATGACAGTTCATTTGGGGTAGTTCCAGAAGATACTGCTTTTCAGTTCTGAATTGTTATAAAGAATAGAACATAAAACAATTTCTCGCCGGGAGTTTGGCCTAGTGGTTAAAGTGTTTGCCTAGCATGCACAAAGACCCGGGTTCGATTCCTCGGTACCACATACATAGAAAAAGGCCGGAAGTGGTGCTGATGCTCAAGTGGTAGAGCTCTAGCCTTGAGAAAGTCCAAGGACAGTGCTCAGGCCCTGAGCTCAAGCCCAGGACTGGCAAAAAAAAAAAAAAAAAACAACAACAAAAAAACCCAATTTCTCCTGGAAATAAATATCACTAGAGTACAAACAAATGCTTTTGGATGTGTGTGCGTATGTGAGTGTGTGTGCACATGTGCTAATGCTGTAGTCTGAACTCATTGCTTAGACACTCTTCCTTAGCTTCTTTTACTCAAGGTTAGCACTCTACTACTTGAGTCACAGCTGCACTTCTGGCTTTTTGGTAGTTAATTCAAGATAAGTGTCATACAGACTTTCCTACTAGAGCTGGCTTTGAACTGTGATCCTCAGATCTCAGTCTCCTGAGTAGCAAGGATGACAGAATGAGCCACCAGAATCCAGTTCATTAATTCCTTTTCTTTTTTCTAATGAGGCAGAAATGTCTACTTCAGGATTTGCTGCACCATCAAAACGGTCTACTCATTCCTGCTCTACTCTACATGTCTTTCAGCAGCTGGCAAGCAGCTTATAGGCTGCGACTGCCTTCAGAAAAGAGAAGGAGAAGCATCAGACATTTATTTACTAAGGACTGGGGAGAGCCAACAAGTGCAGATGCCTAAGGTAGAGTTTCTTGCTTTTCAAGTTCATCCCCAGAACCTTTCTAAGAGAGGGCACACACATTATTCCATAGATCTTTGTTGATGGAATAAAATTGAGGTCACAAAAGGAAGTGTGATATTTTCAGGCCTGGAGGGATCTATTTAATATTGGGTCTCTGATCTCAGAGAGAGACAGAGGGGAAAAAAAAGCAGATAATTTTCCTTTCATGTCAATAAGAATATTTTGGAGATGAAAAGGATCCCAGTGGTTGTTTAGTTTCTTTGTTGCTTTATAAATCGCAATCGAATGATTTGCTTTTCTTACAGTCTGAACCCTGCTTCAATAACATAGATTCTACTTTTTTCATTTTGAATTAAGTACAGTTTGTTTTAGATATTGCTCTTCTCTCAGGTTTCCAGGTCCTTGTAGTTTCATGAATATTTGGCTCTGAAGTGTTTCATTAAGCTGGGAAACGAGATGGCTTTGGGGTCTTTATATTTTAATCCCGAGTCTTACTGTAGACTTCTGTTTTCTGAAGTAAGTTTGTGTGTGTGTGTGTGTGTGTGTGTGTGTGTGTGTGGTGGGGCTTGAACTCTGGGCCTGGACGCTGTCCCTGAGCTCTTCAGCTCAAGGCTACTGCCCTACCCCTTGAGCCACAGCCCCATTTCCTGTTTTCTAGTGATTAATTGGAGATAAGAGTCTCACACATTCTTTAGTGCCAGCGCTGGTTTTGAACTGCTATCCTCACTCAGATCTCAGCCTCTTGAGTAGCTAGGATTATAGGCATGAGCCACCTTGGCGGGCTTGAAGTGGGGCTTCTGACCTGCTGGCAGGTCAGATTTCCAGATGCTGACAATTCTGCCAGGGCTGCTTTGATGAATGCAATTAGAAATCACAGCATACTGATTATTTTCCCTGTTTCTAAAAGCTATTATATGTTAGTAATTATTAAGGAATTTAGACAATCTGGATGGTAATAATCAAAGCGCATGTTGCTAAACATCCCACAGAAGAGATGCAGGATTGTGGTCATAGAGAAGAGAAAGACAGAGCCAGAGACTGGCAGTGGAAATTTTAGATTCATCACTCTAACTGTTCAAGTCTCATTTCAAGTTCAATAGTATTTGGAATGTAATAGGCACGTGCCTCAATAAGTGCATGTTGAATGGTCTATGTCTGGATCTATAAAGGAGCATACTCCAAATGCTTTTGATTATTAATCTAAAAACGTATTAAGTCAAGTATTAACTTCTTGGTTGAGCAAAATGAAATGTGTCACGTGATAAATGCTGGAACGTGTATATATTCATATGCTCGCATGTGTCTTCCAGCATCTAAACTTGTAATTTTATAATTATAAAGCCATGATTGCAATTACTATCAACCAATACTTAGGGGGTATGTTAGTCAACTGTTACTGTTTCCAGGAAACCTGAAACAATCAACATAAAGAAGGAAGCATTTATTTTATTTTTTTAAATTGTGTTTTATTGTTGGAGTGCTGTGTAGAAGGGTTACAGTTACATTTGTCAAGTAGTGGGTATATTACTTCTCAAACATTGATCCCTTTTCCCATGATTTTATTCCACCCAATCATCCCCACCCAATCATCTTGTTTTTCCCCTTCCCTTTCCTATTTCAAATAAGCAAATAAATGTATATACAATATACCAGATATTTTAAAAATTGTTTAAAAATTGTTTTTGTGTACTTGATATACAGAAGAGATACAGTTATATGAATTAGGCACAATCAGTACCATTCTTTTTTAATCCTTTTTCTCCTTCCATTGTTCTCTCCCAATTTTTCCCTTTTGTCCACAACCATAGATGTGCCCTTCATTTTCTACATGGTGTGTGGTGAGATTCACTGTTAAATTTGTTCATCTTTGTTCCACTTTTTGTGTGCCCTTCTTTCCCCTCCCTCCCAAATACAAAGTAACAAACAATACAAAAAGAAAACGAAAACAACAGCAATGGCAGCTAAAGTGTCTCTTGTTTCCATTTTGTGGAGTTCATTTCATAGAATATTATTTTATATGATCATCTGTCCATAGCACTTCTCCTATGCTTAGCCTCCCTTGGAACCATTTATTTTTGTCTCATGACTTTAGAGACTTTAATCCATGGCTTTGGGTCTCTGGTGGCACAGTATATCATGACTAGAACACAGGACAGAAAACTTCTTTACCTCATGGCAACTTTTGTGTAGGTTTTGGGGCTTGAACTTAGGCCTGGGTGCACTCCCTATTTTTTTTTACTCAAGGCTAGTATTCTACTACTTGTACCATAACTCCATTTCCAATCTCTCTCTCCTCCTCCCTCCTCTCTCTCTCTTTCTCTGCATAACTGGATATAAGTCTCATGGACTTTCTTGCCTGGGATGGCTTCAAACCTTGATCTTTAGATTTCAGCCTCCTGTGTTGCTAGGATTACAGATTCTTAGTCCTTGGCTTAATATCCTTTTTTATGGGTACATCTCCAATGACCTAACTCCCGGCAGCTAGGCTAACTTCTCTGTTTTGTCATCTGTGAACAGGAGAATAGCAGTAGGAGTGTTTACGAGGACTAAATGAAATACAATTTTTTATAGAATTTATGAAGAGTTGGATTGTGATTAGTTTACTAGCTAGTCATCTAATACCCATAAATTATTACTACTTGTGGTAGTCTAGGAAGTTTTTCCACAGAAGCAGTGCACACACTATGGCCATCTCACCACGAGAGGGCGCTATGCCCACAGTGTGGAATCTACTTTCCCCATACAGATGGCTCACAGCATTAAGCACAGCATTCTTCACGTAGTATGAGTTTAATGCAACATTTAGAGACCTAAACAGCTTAGTCTAATATTTTAAAAGTGGCAGGTCCCAACCTCCAGGATTCTACTGAAGTGGCTATCCATAGCAAGAGTAATTAAGCATTCTGTATTCCAGATGTTGAAAATATTTTTGCAAATGAGGACTCAGCTGGATGTGAATGTTTGGATCTTCAAAAGTGTGCCATGTTATCTAAAATGATTACGCTGCTTTCACGTATATTCAGAGTTTCATGCAGAGTTGGCCAGACTGTTAAACTCAGGCTTCCAATTGCAAGTTGAAGTTTACCTAAATTCTGTGGAACTCAGTAGGAAACACTAGTAGGCAGAGGAGAGACAAAGTCAGATTCTTGGATTCAACAAATATTTATCAAATGTCTCCTACACACTCCTGTTTTAGGGGATCAGCATTCACCCTGGTGTTAAAGAAGAGAAAGGGAGATAACAGTCATCATATTTACCAAGTTCTTAAATGGAATAGTAACAAGTAAAAACTGAACAGCATAACAAGTTCTGGCCTGCAACAATTTGTAGGTCCTTTTGCAAGGGGTTCCCCACTTCAACTTCCCCCCTGGTTATTAGGCTAATGGGTCAGACTGTGCCAGTGTGATTTGCCAGTGGGGAAGGAATAAGGCAAAAGCAATTTTGATTTTATTGTGAATCTCAGCTTAGAAATCAGCAAAATTATAGCCTGTTTTTTCTTCTATGAGTCATATGAACTTTATTTTGCCCCCACTGGTTTGTTGGATCTTTAACTTTTTAACTCCTCCCCACAGTCAAGGGGCTTGAACTCAGGGTCTGGGCACTGTCCCTGAGCTTTTGCTCAAGGCTAGCACTCTACCATTTGAACCATAGCACCACTTCCAGCTTTTTTCTGTGTACGTGGTGCTGAGGAATCAAACCCAGGGCTTCATACATGCTAGGCAAACACTTTACCACTGGGCCACATCCCAGCCCATTTTTAATTTATTGAGGCTGGCTTTGCAGGCATCAGTTGAGATGCTCATTATTCCTTTATTCAGTTTGCCAAGGAGACATTCATGTTCTTTGAAGTTTGAGATTCATTAGCTTCTGCCCATCCCTGTAGGGGTGTATGAGGGACAGGAATAGCCTTTCACACTGAATGAAATTCAGCAACATGTCTGAGGCTGTCCGTGGTTCTGATTACTTGTATCTGTATACCTCTGCCTGTAACCATCCCCTGTCTGCTTTATCTTCCCAGTTCCTAAGGCTCTTCCCCAAGGAAAAGAGCATCTTGTTTTTGTTTGCTTCTCAGATGCCTGGAGATTATAGCACCTCCTCCTTGAGTTTGGCCCAATGTACCCTTTGCCTTAGCATTCCAACATCTGAGATCTCTTAGCTTTTTTTCTTTCTTTCTTTCTTTCTTTTTTTTTTTTTGTGGGTCATAGGGTTTGGACGTGGCCTGGGCACTGTCCCTGAGCGCTTCAGCCCAAGGCTACCACGCTACCCTTGAGCCAAGCCCCACTTCCCATTTTCTAGAGGTTAATTGGAGATAAGAGTCTCAGGTCCTTTTGTGCCCGGGCTGGCTTTGAACCTTGATCTTCAGATCTCAGCCTCCTGAGTAGGATTACAGGTATGAGCCACTGCGCCTGGCCTTCTTAAAGCTTTTTACCTCTTGCTTAAGGAATCCTTTTAAATCTAGGAAATTGAGGAATCTTTACTTTTATTTAAAAACCCCACCCCAAAATATCCTGTTTCCCTCTTAACTCTCTTCATTTCACCTAAATTCTCCATCTTTTAGGAAAAGAAAATCCAGAATGAATCTTCAAGGCTGTTTGCTGGATCTCTTGGCTCTCTTTCCTGCCCACAAAACAAGTCTAGGCTTAGCTAGCTGCTTGAACATGAGCATGATAGAAGAGGGGTAGAAAGGTGAATGTAAATACAAGGAAAATGTATGGGTTCATATTTCAAATCTATTAGCCTGCCATACCAATAACATAGTGTTGACATCTGTGAATGATTTATCTTTTTTATAAATTGGAGTGGTTTCAAGGTTATCCATATAATAACTTCTATTGTATTATTCCTTTGTGTTTCAGCTCAATCATTTCTTCCTTGGGGGAAGGATCTCCTGACCTCCTCTCTTGTACGCTTTCCCAGCACCATTTATCTTCCTCTCATCATGTTCAATCACATTCTGTTAAAGTCGTGGTAGTATACACATAACAACATTTCCTTGCCGACCCACTTTTAAACGCACAGTTTGGTGGCATTAAGTACATTCACATGGACACTAAGTACATTCTTATTGCTGTCCTAACATCGCTGGCATCCATCCACCAAGATCTTTCCACTTTCCCAAACTGACATCATGTAACTTTATGTTACTTATGTGATTATCTGATTAATGATTGTCAGTTTCAGTAGATTTGAAAATCCAGAAAGGTTCTGACGGGGTCTCCTCATCTCTGTTATTTTAGCATCTGACCAAAGTCCATAGCACAGAGTACCTGTGAAATCAGTGTTTTACTGATGGAATGGATAGCTGTTCCTTTCCTTCCACATCTGCATGTTTAGGAGGGAGGGAAAGGAAGGAGGTACAACCTATGTCATAGACGCCTGGTGTGTCTACAAGAGTATGTTGTGCAGTTTCATAAGACCTAGTTAAAGAAAAAAAAAACCTGAGTGGGTTAACATGGCAAATTGAAATTGTCCTTGTCCCCCAAACATAGTGATATATACAAATAGTAAAATAAAAATATAAGCAGCAGCAAAATGAAAGGGATGAAAGTTGGTACAACAACATTAATTAAAAATAATTAATTGATTTATTGTCAGTTGTGGGGCTTAAACTCAGGGTTTGGGTGCTATCTCTGAGCTTTTCTGCTCCAGGCTAGTTCTCTAGTACTTTAAGGCCCAACACCACATCTGGTTTTCTGGTAGGTAATTTGAGATGAGAGTCTCGTGGACTTTCCTGCCCAGGCTGGCTTTGAACTACAGTCCTTAGACCTCAGCCTGAACATGGGTTAAACATGTGAACCATCGACACCAGGTGGAACAATGAAATTAAAAAATAAAAAAAGCAATAAAATACTACTTTGCAGTATAGGAAGATTCACAAGATTCTGCAACAGAGGCTGGGATTGTGGCTTAGTGGGAGAGTGCTTGCCTAGCATGCGCAAAGCCCTGGGCTCAATTCCTCAGTACCACATAAACAGATGCGCTGGAAGTGGCACTGTGGCTCAAGTGGTAGAGCATTAACTTTGAGCAAAAGAATCTTGGGACAGTGTCCAGGCCCTGAATTCAAGCTCCAGGACTGGTGGGAAGAGTGGCTGGGAAAGAAAGATTCTGGAACAGAGTAGAATTCCACTCTTGCTTGGACCTTCCAAAGGCCAGATTGATGAGATTCTTACTGATAGCTTCAAATTTCAGCACATTAACCTTATATTTTTCTTCATCTGTCAGAGGAATTATAATAAAATACTGGAGGAAATGAGCCTATGAACTAGCTACATGGCCAGGCATGTACCAGAAGTGTGTACTGGAGCCCAAGGTCATTGAGCAGTGAAAATGAGACACACATGGTCACCTGTATAGGATGTTGTGAGTATTTTGTACAGTAGGCTTATGGACATGCTAAAAGAGAGAACAGGATTAAATTTTCCAATCAAATTTGCATTGCTTGCCACCTGGGATGCTTTCTTCTATCTATGTCTTTGACAGGAAACGAAATGGCTTTTAGATACATTGATGATAGAACCAGGAAGTCAGTCCATGCTATCGGACCAAAGAGAGTCTGTAGGGGATATGAGACATGAACAAAAACAAATGAACATCATGTTAATGCAAATCTACCATCTTAGGAGAAATGACAACCCCTCCCCACTAACTAAATAAGAAGGAAGAAGTATACTCCATTTCAGAAGGAAAAAAACTGAATGAACCGTGGAAACTTCTTTTCAATTGCTTCATGATTTCTAACAATTTGGATTTGCAATAAATCAACCAATAAGTAATAAGACAGTATAAATATCAGTTATAGAGTTAAAAAATGAAATGATATGATTCTAGGACTAATGACTAGTAATAGTGAAAAACAAAGTTTAAATGCTGCTGAAGTTTAAATTATTAACTTAGAATAAAGATTTGATATGGTCTAAGCAAATGTAATTAAAAAGACAAAAGTTAAAGTAATGAGCTGAGCATGGTGGCTCAGGCCTATAATCCTATCTCCTAAAGAGGCTGAGATCTGAGGATCAAAGTTCAAAGCCAGCTTAGGCACAAAAGGACCTGAGACTCTTATCTCCAGTTAACCTCTAGAATATGGGAAGTGGGGCTCAAGAGTAGGACATTAGCCTTTAGCTGAAGAGTTCAAGCGCTATAACCCCCACACACACAAAAAGTTAAAGTGATGAAATTGAAGTTAATGGGTCTAAAACTCAAAACAACAACAAAAGAAATAACAGAAAAACCCCATTAAATATACACAATTGGGTGTCTTTGAAAGAAGTATTCAAGTAAATAACAGAACATTTACATGAATTGAAGACAAAACTAAAGTTTCTCTGCCTGTTTGCTGGAAGTACACAATAGTGCCACCACTAGAGCCAACAGTGTGGAAATCCCTCAAAAAATTAAAAATGAAACTACAAGATGAACCATTGATCTCATTTGTGGACACTTATCCAAAACAACAACCCTGAAATCATGATCATAAAGAGATATGAACACTCCCACATCCACGGCAACACTATTCATAACAGCCAAGTTGTGGCAATAAAACCGAAATGTCCATTAACAGATGAATAGGTAAAGAAATTGCGATGCACACAAACAATGGAATAGTCTTCTGATTGAAGAAAAAGAAGAAAAAAATCACCATATGCTAGAACATGGATGAGCCTGGAGGAGATTTGCTAATTACAAGGACATACATTTGAATATGATGAATTCTGTGATCTGACTTACTTAATGTATTTAGGATGGCCAACTACACAGCAACTACATAGTAGAAGAATGGTAATTGCCAGGGGCTGGAGGAAAAAGGAAGTGGGAATTGTTGTTCAGTGGTATAAAGTTCTGTTATGCAAGATGATGAAGTTCTAGAGACTGGCTCTACCACATATTACCTGGACTGCACAATATTGCATTGTGCACCTAAAAGTTCCAGAAGGTAGATCATGTTAAGTATTCTTTTCTTAGTAAGAAAACAAACAAACAAAAAAACCTCATAGAATCCAACACTTGTTAACAGCAACAGCAAAAAACTTCTTAAAAGGAATTACAAGCAAGTAAGGCCACCTAAGGTATAAATTGGTATAGGGGACACAGAAGTTTTGGTGGATGCTAAATCCACCAACCAAAATGAACAGTTCTTAAACAATGACGAGAGTTGCAGTTACAGAATAATATGTGAATGTAATAAACATGAACATGCAGGCAAGATAATCTAACTATAAACAGGGAAAAAACAGAAAAGAGGAGCAAATATGAAAATGCTGAAGCCTTCATCTTTCTTAGTAAACAGCAAGGTGAAATAAGCAGTAGTCTCTACCAAAATGATCTTTTAAAAACTCCAAACTTTGAATGTATTATAAACTCATTCCTTAATCTTAGAGATATCGTTTAAGAAAAGCAAAGGAACATTTATCTGGAGTTCAATAGTGTCTTTATTGTCACTTTGGTTTCTTTTACATTTTTTAGAAACCAAAGTAAGTTTAAAATACAGTGTAATGAAAGTGGGACTATAAAAATTTTTATAGATGAGTATTCCTTCTTCCTTCTCTGTACTTACCCGTCCTTCTTGCTGTATTTAGGAATGGTAAGATATGATCATTTAAATGTAAGATGAACAAGATAGATTCCTACTCCTGTTATGTGTATTTTTTTCTTCATATTTAATTTTTGCTGGTCCTGGAGCTTGAACTCAGGGCCTGGGCACTGTCACTGAGCCTTTGTATACTCAAGGCTAGCACTCTAATGCTTGAGCCACAACATTACTTCCAGTTTTTTTTTTCTGAGTAGTTTATGGAGGTAAGAGTCTTACAGACTTTCTTACTTGGGCTGGCTCTGGACTGCAGTCCTCAGATCTCAGCCTCCTGAATAGGTAGGATTATAGGCATGAGCCACCAGTACCCAGTTGTATTCTTTCTTAATACATTTGGCTATGTGATTTTTTTTTTTGCTAGTCCTGGGCTTGAGCTCAGGGCCTGAGCACTGTCCTTGGATTTTCTCAAGGCTAGAGCTCTACCACTTGAGCCTCAGCACCACTTCCGGCTTTTTTTTCTATGTATGTGGTACCGAGGAATCGAACCTGGGTCTTCGTGCATGCTAGGCAAGCACTCTACCACTAGGCCAAACTCCCGGCCCTGCATGGTTATAATTTTATAATAGGCATATATCATTTTTTACCAAAGTAATTGATCATTTTTAAATTAGAAAATCAAAGAAATGACTAGAAATTAATATGGCAGGATATTGATTCTCCTCAGATTGTAATTGGAAAGCTATTTGAATTTTTCCTCAGCATTTTTCCCCTTAATTTTCAGGGGGAAAAACACAAGGAAGAATAAATTGAAACTATCTGCATTTTTTTTTGCCAGAAGGATCTCCTTTATGCATGACCTAAAAAACTTGAGGACAGAAAGGGATATCAGTGTTCAAGAAGTAATGTACCCACTACTTGATGAATGTAACTATAAGCCCCTATACATCACCCTGACAGTAAAATGCAATTATTAAAAAAAAGGACAAGTTGATAGCACCTGCTCATGTGACATAAGCCAGTCTCAGGTGGTTGAGGAAAATAATGTTTTATTTTCTAAAATTAATATGTTTCTATGACATACAAATCCTTAGCCTAATTTTGATTAAGTTCTAAATACTAAGTCCCAGTGATTGTAAATAGAGATTCCCTTCTTGAACACTCATTTGTTAAGCCTGTCATTTAAAATATGATGTAAAAATCAATGTTAATAAAGAAAAAAAGAGTGATTCTGTCTGAGGGACTCTGAGACTCTTTCTAGGCTGTAGGAGAATCATAGAAACTTCAAGAGAACAGTGAGACCTCATTCATCATCATATAAACTTAACGATGCCATGACTCAATTTTCCCTATAAACCATCACACCTGTTAAAGTCCGAGTATAGTCATAGGTGTTGGTTTTTTCCATTTGTTCTGGTTTTTTTGCTAGTTGCTAGTTGAACTTAGGGCCTGAACACTGTCCTTGGACTTTTCTCAAGGTTAGCATTCTGCCACTTGAGCCACAGCACCTCTTCCAGCTTTTTCTATGTATGTGGTACTGAGGAATCGAACCTGGGTCTTCATGCATGCAAGGCAAGCACTCTTACCACTAGGCCAAACATCTGGTCCCATCCATTTATTCTTTTTGTCAGTAGTGGGGCTTGGACTCTGAGCCTGGGCACTGTCCCTGAGCTCCTCAGCTCAAGGCTACTGCCCTACCGCTTGAGCCACAGCACCACTTCTGGTTTTCTGGTGGTAAATTGGAGATAAGTCTTTAGTGCCTGGACTGGCTTTGAACCATGATCCTCAGATCTCTGCCTCCTGAGTAGTTAGGATCACAGATGTGAGCCACTGGTGCCTGACCAGGTGTTAGTTTTTTCACTGACCTTGGAGGAGGTCAATGAAAACAACTTAGTGGCAATGCCACAGCCAAAGACTTAAGCACCATGATTTAGAATAGGCAGTTCTGTGGTGGCATGGTAGATGGCGAAGAATTCCCAACTGGACTGGGGAAAGAGCTGACTCTAAAAACTGCTGTCATTGCCTGGGGCCTCACACAAGGATGCCATAATCTTACTAACGCATGGGCTGTCTCTCTATCTCTATCCTTGTGGCTAGAGAGCCTTCTCACCCTCACTCTTCTTGGTTCACCTGCTGATTGCCCAATTCTGGAAGCATTACTGAGAGATAACTCTTTCCTGTGATGATTCCAGAGGAGTGGCATGGAAAAGTCGAGAATGTATACATTTCCAGCTCCAGAAAGCCACCAGGAAGAACAGAATTAGAGTTGGCATCAGCAAGCGAGAGGCTAAGGGAGAAAGATGCGATTGGCAACTGAGGTGTTGGTGGTAGTACGTTCAGGAACTGTGATCCTCTTTGCCTACAACTGTGGACCAGGAGGAGTTGAGTTCAACATTCTGTGAAGAAAGAAAAATGGGTCATGAAGTAGTACAAAGAATAAACACATAGGTCCACTGAGCATCAGTCAGGAAGGTGCTGTTACTGCCTCTTCCAACATTGTAGACATAAAGTGTCTAGCCTGAAGCTAGCGGATGTGTTGGCCACGTTTCTCTTCTGTGGGGATTGAAAGTCTATGGGTTGGAAGCATGTGGTTCTTTCAAGAGGAGCCCCAGGCAGATGCTCTGACAGCACCGGCTTCAGATTTGTGCTTTGACATATTAAAAAAAAATATTCAGTCTCCACCTACCCCTTCTTTCTTCACTCTTTTCTCCCCCTCTTTCTCCAGGGCCTTGTCACTTGCAAAGTTGAGAAAACACACATTTAGAATTTCAGAAGAATGGAACAAAAATTGCTTTATGAAAATGGAGACATGATCTCATGTAAGAGGGATGTTTATTTACCCCAGCTCTGGAGAAGTTCATGTTAAGAGCATGAATAAGTTTGGAGCTGATGAGACAAACACCTGTGAGGGAGCGAACTGAGCACATCAGGGCCTTGAATTCTAAAGAGCTAGCAGAGATGGAAAGAATAATATTTAAAGTTACCTTCACATGGACTCTTTCTGGTTTTACTGTTTGATCCTGATCTACTCTCTATATTTAGAGAGGAGTATGTTCTTGAAGATTTGAGATAACTGAGTTAAAACTAGTATGTGACATTAAGTGTTAGTAATGACAGAGAAAGACAGTCACTGTGGAAAATAAGTATGGATTTGGAGAATAGATTTTGCTTCCTTGTTTTCTTTTGGACTCACTAAGGTAGTGACTTCTCTATTAATCTCCCCTGGTTTTTATAGGAAATGTAAGATTTCCTCAAAGCCATCCTGCCTCTGAGGTCCCAAAGAAATGACTCACCATTAGGACAGACACATAATAGGCACAAAAATAGTTATTAAAGGAATAAGTGGCTATGTTGACTAAAGCCGGTAATCCTAGCTTTTCAGGAAGCTGAGATCTGAGGATTGTGGTTCAAAACCAGCCTGCATGAAAGTGTATGGAACTCAAAAAAACTAGAAGTAGCTGGGTGCTGGTGGCTCATGCCTGTAATCCTAGCTACACAGAAGGCTGAGATCTGAGGATCATAGATCAAGGTCATTACAGGAGAAAAATCTATGAGACTCTTATCTCCAATTAACCATCAGAAAGCTGGAAGTGGTACTGAGGCTCTAGTGGTAGAGTGTTAGCCTTGAGCTGAAGAGCTCAGGGACAGCACTTAGGCCTGCCTAGAGTTTAAGTCCCATGACTGATTTAAAAAAAAGCTGAAA
Source organism: Megascapheus bottae (assembly GCF_031878675.1). Classification (NCBI taxonomy): domain Eukaryota; kingdom Metazoa; phylum Chordata; class Mammalia; order Rodentia; family Geomyidae; genus Megascapheus; species Megascapheus bottae. Next base: position 17,410,447 of record NC_143522.1, read on the forward strand.
GTGGAGCTGTAGCTTAGAAGGCAGCCTTGAACACAAAAACTCAGGGACAGGGCCTAGGCCCCTGAGTTCAAGTCCCAGGGCCACTGTATACAAAAAGGTAATAAGTAGTAAATACATTTTAGCTTCAACACAAATGGGAACATTGAGGCTTAGATATCTACTTACTACCTAAGGTTGTATCCTAACAACTTAGAAGAACTCATAGTGCAGATGAAGTTAAAGAAGTTATAAAAATCTGCTAGCTATGTCCTTTGCCGTATAGAAGCTCTGTAGTTTAATGCAGTCCCACTTATCCAGACTTTCTTTGATTTGTTGTGTTTCTTGGTCCTTATTAAGAAAGTTTCTACCTGTGCCAAGGAGATCTATTGTATCTCCTATTCCATCTTGTAAAGTTTTCAGTGTATCTGCTTTTACCTTGAGGTCTTCGATCCATTTGGAGTTAATCCTTGCAGGGTGACAAAGAAGGATCCAACTTTAGTTTTCTGCAGGTGCTTAATCAGTTCTGCCAGCACCACTTGTTGAAGAGGCTGTCTTTCTTCCATTCTATTTTTTTTGGCTCCCTTATCAAAGATTAGGTGGGTTAATATGTGGGTCCTCAGTTTTATTCCATTGGTCTTCAGGCCTGTTCTTGTGCCAGTACCCAGCTCTTTTGGTCACTATAGCTCTGTAATAGAGTCTAAAGTTTGGTATTGAAATTCCTCCTGCACTGTTCTTTCTGCTAAGAATTGTTTTTCTATACAGGGTCTTTTATTATTCCATATGAAATTTTGGATTGCCTCTTCTATTTCTTTAAAGAATGACATTGGGATATTGATGGGTATTGCGTTGAATTTGTAGATAGCCCTTGGCAAGATTGCCATTTTCACAATGTTAATTCTTCAAAGCCAGGAGAATGGGAGGTTTTTCCATTTCCTCAGTTCTGCTTAAATTCCTTTTTCAGGGTTTTAAAGTTTTCTTCAAAAAGGTCCTTTACATTCTTAGTTAAGTTAATTCCTAGGTACTTTATTTTCTTTGAGGCTATTGCAAAAGGAGTTGCTTTCCTGATTGTTGCCTCGTTCCTCTCATTGTTGGCATATAGGAAGGCGGTTTATTTTTGAGGGTTAAGTTTATACCCTGCTACCTCGCCAAAGTTTTGAATCAGCTCAAGCAGCTTCCAACCCAGATACCCCTCAGTTGATGAATGGATCAATGAGATGTGGTATTTATACACAAAGGAATTCTATGCTGCTGTCAGAAAGAACGACATCACCCCCATTTGTAAGGAAATGGAAAGACTTAGAAAAAAATCATATTAAGTAAGCCAGGCTGAAAGGAACATAGACTCAATAGTCTCCTTCATTTTTCATAATCAGTAGAAACCTTGGGCTCTCCTAGCAGAGATTTACAATAGAACGAAACCTAAATACGTATGGCCATATAGTATGATGCTAAATGAAAGGACTTCCAGGATATAGAAATGAAAGCCATATAACAAGTGATTGTTGTCCTTAATGTACTATGTTGTCTCTCATCTCTTTTGCTATCCCTTGGTTATCTCATATTGTTACAGTATTTCACCTTGTTATCTGATATATTGGATATATTCATATTTGGTTATTTGTAATTGGAGAGGGAAAAGGGGAAAACAAGATGAGGGGTGGGGGTGGGGGGAGGGAAATGGAGACCAAGACATGAGAAAGGGTATCAATGTATGTGAAGTAATGCACCTTCTATCTGGTGAACATAATGTAACTCTTCTATTAATTACAATAAAAATATATGGGAAAAAAGAAGTATATAAAATTTGTGAACTAGTAGACAGAGGATATTCTATTGTGTGGTTAATTTAGGTGCTCATGGGTAAAATTATTGGATTAGAACATGATTGGCTGGAGTCCTTGATTAAAATTTTCTAGAAGAGGAGGATCAAGAAATCAACAGAAGTCTTTTAATTCAGTGCATAGCTTACCAAATTAATAAAATTGAGAACAAGAGTAGGATTGGGAGGGATGGGGAATCAAGAGGCAGTGAGTTTATAGACTCCTTTGTTGAATGGCAGCAGAAGTCAGCAGAGGCCAGGCTGTGAAACACTGGCTGTGTTTATCAGTTGTATTATCCTCACTATTGACCATCAGGGATGAGGCAGACATTGAAGTTCCGATGCCTTCTTTAGGACAAGCACAGGTTACTGTAGTTTCCAGAGGACTTGTATGTGGAGGGCTCACAGTTGAGTTCCTCCCCGGGAAGGAAGCTACCTCACCCTCAGTCCAATGACTAGTTATGACTAGTTTATATGGGGTGCCAGGCATAGACCTCTTGGCCTGAGCTAGATCCCAACCTCAAACCCTCAATTGGGTTACCCCAGTTCAATATTTCCTCTGCCATATTCTTCTCCTCATACCAGTGGCTGTTCCTTAGTCCACTTGCTGCAAGGAAAGTGACTGGTTGAGGAGACTACAGCATTTGAAGAAACAGACTCTATAACAAAATGGTTGGAGCTGTTGGCAATGGAAGCTCTATTAATGTTGACATGCTGCAGTGGGACAACCAGCACTTCTACCAGTGGTGAAAGGGTGGGAACACCAAGGAAAGAAATGCACTGTGGTCCAAACACTTGGGGTAGATGTGGAGAATGTATAATTATGAAAATATGAATTGGATGGCTTAAGGCCATTAGATGGCTTTGTGAATGTTAGAGGGCCTTCCTGGTAAATACCAGTATCCTTTCCTCTATTGCAGCCAGAGGGATGGAAAAGTTACAGGACAGTATCAGTGTTTTAATGCATGAACTGATGGTAGAGTGGTAGCCTTGAGGAAAACAGCTCAGGGACAGCACCCAGGTTCTGAAATATAATCCCCAGGACTGGCACAATCAATCGATCCATTCATAGAAGTAAAGAAAATATTAAGAAAAAAGAACTGGTGCTCTGCAGAAAAGATTAAATCTCTACCACAGTAGGAGCAGTTCTCCAGTTAAAGAAGACTGAGGTGAAGGTTGGGGACTCAGAATCAGCACAAAGATATCCGAATGGATGCACTTAAAAATACTCCCACTCTCCTCATCCTCCTGGGCCTGCAGAAGTGGCTTGCTGAGAAGTGGCTCTGTAGTAACCTGAAGCTTCAGGTACTGGAGCCTGGGAAGAGGATGGTTAGAGTCACATTAGCAACAAAATAGAGAATGTAGGGGGTGCTGGGAAGAAATGAGGTTTGTGTTTCAGTGGTCACTAATGTTCTAGTGACTACTATGGTGGGAGGCAATTTACTACATTGATAAATGAGGCATTGTTGCTGAAATAAATATGGTTTGTCTATGTACAGATTAGATATAGTAAATCTTACATATCCTCAAGATAGAACACATTTCCACTTTTCCTTTTCCAATTTTCATGTTCAGTTTTATTTCATGAAATAATAATAACACTTCTCACAACAGTGATTAAACTAATAAATAACACTGTGCATTAGGGCAGGAGAATAAAGGTTGTGCATTATAAATAATAGTTTATTTATGATATTGTTTCTACTCACCCTTTCTGGTCTCCTAGCAAGGGGCTTCGGAATCTTTAAAAAGCTACCCAAACACAACACACACACACACGAAAACTTCCAAATGACAGTTCATAAAAAAGTGCCAATCCTAGATGATGGACATTTATAAAATACATATCCTACTAAAACTTTGTTTTATGAACTTCAAAGGTAATTTGAATCATTTTGAGATATTACAGAAAATCTTTGTAACTGTCATTATTGATTTCCAGGTTAAAAAATTATTCAGATGGTTTTGTTTGGCAAAGCTTCATTTGCTGTCAATTTCAGTGGCTTGCATATGTCTGGATCCATTAGAACAAACCATGCTTTGTTTTCTTCTAAAATGCCCTTTGAGGATCAAAAACAGTGTTGAAATAATCTGTTTTGCTAATTAACTTCATTTGAGGAAAGCATAACTATTTTTTTTTACAATCACAGTTCTCTAAAAAGAAAGACTTAATGGTAAAAAGGTAGCTTTCACCTTATGAAAGTTTATGAATAAAATACATTTAGAGTCATGAGAAACTCTTGAGGTGATCTGTCTCATTTCACTGGAGTAACAATGAAAACTTTTGTCAAGATAGACACTTCCATGGATAGAAGTTTAGGAAGCACACAATACACTTTTATGAGTTATCTATAGAAGGAAGTTTGGTTTCCACTAGTGAGATGCAGAAGGCATGACTCAGGATGTTCTCCATGTCAGCATTAACGTCTACTGGGGGAGTACCATAACACACAGCCTTTCTCTAAGCTCAAAGTTTATGAGTCAGTGAATATGAGGAAAATTGTATGTTTCCATTAAGTCTTTGAGTAACGCTGATGCTATTGGTCAGGAGACTGTACTTTGAGAGCTGCTGCTCTACGTTAACAAAAGGCCATTGCTAAAATGGACTTTCTCTTTTCAAGGAACGTTATAATAATGTGCCAGTCTTCTGGTCAGACTTCCATCTTATAGATCAGAAATGTGACTATCTTGCCAGGTGTTCACATGGTTTGAGATGGCTTTAGTGCCTCTCTTTCTAGAGACTGTTCAAATAGAACGAGTCTAATCTTTTTTTTCCTTTCCTGTTGGTTCACTCCCTCTTTTCCTCTCTCCCCTTCCTTCCTTCATGTACAGCTGCTCCCATTATATTTGGGGATTTTAGGAAAGAGAGATAATAGCTCATTTATTTTTGAAACTCAGCATGTAGTATCATGTCTGGTGTTGCTTTCACTCATCTTTTTTGTGCTGGTTAATTTCAGGTGACAATTCAAAACCGAGTAACATTATTTTTGGATGTGTTTTTGAGGTATTTCTAGAGATCAGCATAGGCTGAGTGGATTTAGGTGAGGAAGTTTTGCATCCAGCGTGAGTCCCCTTGGCTTGGGGCCTCAAGAAAACAAATATAAGAAAGTGATCAGTCTCTTCCTCAAGAGCTGGGACAGACTTTTCCTTCTGCCCTGGATATCCATGCTTTCTGGCCTTGGGATCTAGGACTTATACCAATACCTGTGGGTTCTCAGGTTTTTTAGTTTGGAAGGAAAATTACTCTGTCAGTTCTCCTGGTTATGAGGCCTTAGAGCTTGAATTGAGCCATATTACTACCATACAAGGTCTTCAGCTTGCATATGGCCTGGAGTCAAGAGACTTTACAACTGGTATGATGACATGAGCCAATTGCCCTAATAAACATCTTCTGCTACATCTATGTAACATTCTATTGGTTCTGTCATTGAGAATCTTTCTTTTTTTGTCATTGAGAATCTTGACCAATAGACATGGAAGCAGCCAAATTGGTGGGCTGATTTTACTTTCTAAAGATAATTTAGGATAAATTAGGTTTAAATGTTCAGTCTCTCCAAGCCCCTGTTACCAATAGCTCACTTATTTTCCTAAAATCATATGGATAGTTTCTTAAATTGTACACTGGAGAAGTTATCTCCCAGTATAAAGTCCTAGTCAGTGAGTCAAATATTAGAGCCAGCATGGAGGTCTTCATTCCCATAGTTGTTAATTGTCAGCCTAACTGGCTTCCCTGGACCATAATATAATTTAGTAATATCCCTGGCAAAACATCTGCATACTATTCCTATTTGCTATGAAGGACAGCACAGTGTAATGGTTTAGATATTCAAATTTCAAAATTCTTTGAAGCATTTTTAAATACACAATATATGGAGTAGTAGACATGCTTTTGCTATTTTCCCCAATTTCATAAGACTGAGAGCTTCAGTTATTGGAGTGTTCAAATTTCCCAGTGGTCAAAGACCCCACCCCCCCTCTTTTTGTCGTGGTGCTTTAATTCTGGGCCTGGGTGTTGTCTCTGAGCTCTTCATCTCAAGGCTAGCGCTCTACCACTTGAGCCACAGCACCACTTCTGGTTTTCTGGTGGTTAATTGGAGATAAGAAACATAGACTTTAGGGCTGAGGCTGGCTTTGAACCGCTGTCCTCATATCTCAGCCTCCTGAGTAGCTATGATTACAGCCGTGAGCCACTGCGCCAGCTCGGCTCTATTTCTTTTCTTTTCCTTGTTTTTTTTTTTTTGCTAATCCTGAGCTTAAGCTCAGGGCCTAAGTACTGTCCTTGGGCTTTCTCAAGGCTAGAGCTTTACCACTTGAACCACAGCAAGCACTTCCGGCTTTTTTCTATGTATGTGGTATGGAGGAATTGCTAGGCAAGTACTCTACCGCTAGGCCACACTCCTGGCTCAGCTCTGTTTCTTACATGCTATATTTCTTGTGACATTAGAGGCATAATGGGATAGCAGATACATTGAGAGTCTGAGTATGTGTTATATGACATCATTTTTGTTACTCTTTGATTTTGTGGGTTTTCTTTTTCCATCTTGGCTAGATTTTCAAGATTAAAGACACTTGGTTGTATGGCCCATGACCACAGGAAGAGGTTGATTTGTGCACCTTTTCAACTTGCTTTGTATTTATTACTGCTTTGTATTTTCTGTGTTCTTTCAGACAGAGCTGTGAGAGCAGAACATCTTTGGGCTGTGGACCAGGCAGATATACAGACAACAAGATATGACAGACTAGATAACAGGAACTGGTGTCCTAGAATTTTTAAGTCATTTTCTGTAGCTGACATAAAATATGATACTTTGCTAGGTTTCATAGAAGTTTCAATTAAATGAAACAAAAAGATAGCACTTGGCCAAAAGATATCATTTGCCATCACACTTAGTGAAACAAATTTATTTTTCTTTCTTAGACATGCTTAAATTAATTGAACTCTTTCATTTAAAAAATGTTGGGTGTCCTGGCTTCAAAAAAATTACCTAGCCCATGAACATTTGTTTAAAGTGCTTTGCTACAATTCATTCAAAGGTATCTACAAAATGCCACATGCTATTAGAAGCAGCAATTCTTGTTTTGTTTGTAGACAATTCAATTATGGAAAATGCCCAGAAAGGAGTTGTGAGAAGAATATCATTAAAAAAAAACCAAATAGTTTTCTTTTCTCATGTATGTTTTAAAGAGGGATCAGCTTGTGAGATTGCTGGTAATTGATTGGAGAATTGAGTTCTCCATTGAGCAAGCATTTATGGAGACTGGGAAGAGTAAGATGAAAAGCACAGAAAATTTACCTTACAAAAATCTCTAGAAGGTTCTAAGAGAAGGGAAGGGAGGAACAAATTTATTTCTGGACTATTGATGTCCTAGGATAAGAACAACTGTCCAATAATACTCTGCTACCTCATTTATTATTCTACCCAATAAGAGCACTGTCTTTGAGTTTTACAGCATTTTTTTGTCATTTTTTTAAACCAATGAATGATAGGAATTCCAGAAAAAAATTTGAAGATGGAGGCATTGGTAGGAACTTTATATTTTAATTACATCCATGCATATTTTACTTGAAGACAAATTCAGTAATCTAAACACGAGCTTCTTTTAAAGGTTAAAGTCCTGGCCAAATTATTTCTTACTCTTTTGTCATCAAGGTTCAGAAGGAATAGCGATTTGAAGGAAGTCATGATGGTAGATGTGGGAGATAGAATTTAACTATCTCTCTATTAGAATTCCATATTTTCAGTTTAAAGTTATTTTCTGTTTTTGAAGGAGGCACAGGATTAGGCAGTCAGCACTGAATTTACAGGTCAGGCCAACTCACAACTCTAGTGTTTTCTCTGCCAATGTGCTTGTACAGGTACCAAGGAATAGTAGGAACAGTGACTATCACCAACTACCTTTCTCTTGTATCCTTTCTTAATAGTGTTGTGGAGTATGGCTCTGTTGAATAAAAGAACCTGCCACTGCCCCAAAGTAGAACAGACAATTTCAAAGTCAAAACCACATCCTTAATGACTTGATAATTAAAACAACACTACACAAACACAGTTTAAATGGAAGCAGATTAGTTGGAAGGCAAAAAAGAAAATAAAAACCACTCAAACCCTTTTAAATGTGCTGCAATTGGTTTAATTAGAGCAGAATCCTTTTCTCCCCCTCTTAAAAAGCATCAACAATGGAATCCTAAATGAATTGATAGAAGAAAGTTGTAATTAAACACATCTCTGGTAATAGCCCAGGAAGAGGAATTAAACATGAATTGTTGAATCCAAGGGAAGTTGGCATGGGTTATGTGAAAGGGGAGGTGGTTGGGAAAACACTTTCCATTGCGCTTAGTTTGGATCCTCTCGGAACAGAGTAGAATCATTGGCTCAGGGAGTTTGGGAGGTGGTCCTGGGATGTTGAAATTGAGATGAAGGAAGTGTGGATGTAAAACAGACAACAATGTGTGTCAACAAGGAAGATGCTGGTTTAGGCAGCTGGGCCTTCCTGCTCTTGGAGACCCTGGGAGTTTCTGTTGAAGCATACCTTAGAGTTGTCTCACTGCTGGAGTACTACCCCTTGGGAACTACCAGGGGCCCTGAGCAAGTTCCAAGGTTTTTAGACTGAGGTGCCCATAGGGCTGAGACACAGAGAAGCCTGGACCAGTATGTCTAGGCTGTCTTTAGCTGTTGAGGACTTCAGAAATAGACCAAGAGGACATGAGGCAAAGTGTAAGTGCCTCTGTGATAAATGGACTAATGTCAGGCCTTGTCCTTCTTGAGGCCAATAGAAACAGAATGGAAGGCACAAGTACTAGCCATGTGAGTAATGTTAACATTTAAAATGGGCCAGTTTCCTGTTCAGGGCTTAACAATTCTTCCATGGCTCCATGGCTCTATTGCTTTGGGCCACACAAATCTAGAAACTAGAGAAGTCATGAATACTTAACGATTTTCTTAAACATGAGTCATAATCTTTCCAAATATTTTATACTTGTCCTTTCATCTTTTTGTGAACACCCTCAAATGACATTATTATTATTTTTTTTAAATCAGGTATGGACTTCTTCAGGAACTTTCCCTTCACTTTTGGTTTCAGGTCCCTTGTTCTGGTCTATGTAGCAAAGACTGTCAGTGTTGGATGGGGTAGCCTCTAGGACTTCTTGCCCTTATGGCTTATATGCCCCATAATCAGATCTTTCTATGGACAGCCAGAACAGCCATGAGAAGAGAGAGTAGCATTTGGCCTTTCTTCTCAAATGTTTCCATGGTCAAATGAGGTTCTACCTATAGAAACTGTATATATTTTTTTTATTTTTCTGGAAGCTGGAGGCTCCCACCTGGAATCCTAACTACCCAGGAGGTTGAGATTTAAGGAGTGTGGTTTGAAGATAGCCTGGGCAGGAAAGTCTGTGAGACACTTATCTCCAATAAATTACCAAAAAGCCAGAAGTAGAGTTGTGGCTCTCATGGTAGAGTTCTAGTATTGAACTAAAAAAAACCCTCAGAGATAGCTCCCAGATCCGAAGTTCAAGTTCCAGGACTGGAACAAAAATAATTTTTGTATTCATACCTTGTACATATGTGAAATATGCCATGATTTGGACAATTTACTCTTCTTTTGGATTTCTTCCTTTAAAAGACACTGAGAAAGATTAAGAAAATAAAGTAGCTTATGTCTCTATATAAATAGTAAATAATCTTAACCAAATTTCATTCCCAACATATTTTTCTCTCTCTCTTTTTCTGTCTCTAGGGAAAAGGCTATTAAAACATACCAAGAAAAAAAAATCCCAATCAAAACATTGATTTCCTAGTCTTCCTTGAAGTTAGTGGGAATATTATAATAAAGTTTGCCAATGAGATGTAAGCCAAAATTACTGGTGCTGTTTTTTTAATTCCTAGAAGCCAGATAGGGTATCTGGTAATATGGTACTCATTTGGTAACCACCAGGCAACCAGCCTAAGAATGAAAGGCCTGCATGCTGGGAATAGTGGAGAAAAAGATAGAAGGAGGTTTTGTATACAGAATGGCAATGTGGGGCCTTTTTGCAAATAAAGTCTTATATGTTTAAGCCATTATTAACTAATTTTATTATACTTACAAAAATTACTTTCTTAGTGAGATATAGAAGCCCTGGCAAAACTACCACTGAGGGAAAAAAAAATCTCAGTATGTAATTGTTTTTTCTTTTTTTTTGCAATTGTTTTCCTACAAGTGGTTAATTAAGCAGTCATCTAGAAACACAATTAGAACCAATGAAGACACAAATCTGAAGGTATCCATTCACTAGAGACTTAATTAGATACCTCATATCTTTGGAAAAGAAAAAAAAGAGACTATGAAGACATCTATGTTCATGTCTTGTCCCAAAGTTCTTATTTAAAATGGCTGTAATTTCTTAGAATCATCACTGTTTTCGGGTGGGAGTCCCCTGAGATCACTCACTCATCTTTAGTCCCCAGATCTCCTTTAAGCCCAGTGTTCAGAAGGGTATCAGAAAATGTTTCTCAGAAAAAGAAACTCACTACATTGTACAAGTGAAAAGCACTACTCAGGAAGTCAAGATCTGAGGGTCTTGGTTTGAAGCCAGCCTGGGCAGAAAAGTGAGAGACTCTGTATCCAACCAATCATCATAAAGGCAGAAGTGGAGGCGTTGCTCAAGAAATAGAGTGGTAGCCTTGAAGGAAAAAGCTAAGCAAGAACACAAGGCCCTGAGTTCAAGTTCCTATACTGGCACACACTAAACAAAAAGAAAAGTGCTTATCATTCAGGATTTGTATGTAGGCTGGGCTAGTGTGTTGACAGTAGGGGCCTAGGTTGTACTTATTTCAATGACTTCTTCAGCAAATGATCTGAGATCTCTTATAGATGAGAAATGAGAGACATAGGTAATCCAAACTAGTAGGTAGTTTGTGGTTTGTTTTTAGAATAGTATATATTGTACAGAAGGATATCATTATGATGTTTGAATATATACATAAAACATGCTTGGGTCGAATTCACTCCCCTGTTTTGTTTTTTTTTTTTTTTACAGTTTTCAATTGATTTTATTATTGTCTTTTTGTACATGTGTAGTATATACTTTGAGCATGCTTACTCCCTATCTCCACCTCCAACTCTTCTTTTACCCTTTTCCCTCCTCGACATCAGTAGTACTTTTTTAATTCATAGTTCTCGGACCTTGGATGAATCATTTACATTCTTTGAGCATTTGTGGCCTAACAGGAATTAATACAATTGAGAAGTCATCAGTTGTTGTGATGGTTTTCTGAGATAATAGGCTCACTAGAAATGCACACTATATTTAATGGACAAAATCTTGAAATAAGTGTCACTAGTTATTAAAAATTAATATCATTACATATTAAGTTGTGAGGAGTTAACAATTACTAACAAAATACTATGTAGAACAACTGCCTGGCAAGATTTTATTTTATACTAAAGTAGATGGAAACGATTTGTCTTTAAAAACTCTGGGCTTTCGGTCATTTTAACAAATAGGTGAGATCACTTCAACTTACCAGGAAGACAGCTTTGTCTGGATCACCGTTTTTGAGGTTTCCATCCATAGCTGATTGGGTTGTTGCTTTTGGGTAAGGGACAAAGCAGTTCATCCTAGTAGGAGTGTGTGGTTGAAAAAGCCTGCTCCTTTTGTGGTGACTAGGAGACAACTAGAGACACAGGAAGGGGCTAGCGTGTGGTCCAGCCTACAGCACAATGACCTAACTTCCTGTCATTAGGCTTTACCTTGGAGATAGTGCCATGAACTGGGGGGCGAAGATGTCAACACCTAGGTCTTTGGGACATTCAAGATTTAAACTATAACCGCTTCCATGTTGTATTTTCAAATAAATAATTCAAAGCACTTACCCAGAGTTTCTTGTTGGATCTGCCAGATAGTTTGTTTAGAAACCATATTTAAGAACATGAATTTGAATGTGGAGGTAGAATGAATCCTTCCCCCACCTCTTGTACCTAGATCAGAATAGCACCTTCTCAAGAATTCTTCAGTTATATCTTTATATCTATGCCAAGTACAATTGGGGTTCCTAACACCCAGAGAATCTCACTTATGTCTAATTCTATCCCTGCTTGGGCTAGAATAGTGGAAGATGGCCTGACAATCGTGGAAGAACAAAGTTGCTCAATACTTCTAACCTCTGAAAGTTTAGCCTTTAATACACTCAAGACCTTTCAGGAGGAGCTCTTTGTTTTGTTCCAACTAGTTTACCCGGAGTCTGCAGCTGGTTAGAGTTTCTGAGAGGCTGTTAGTTCCAATTAATTTGGTATATACTTCTGTACGTATGCTTGATGAATTTAGAGGCAGCAGTGAATTTATCTGTGCACCAGCCATAACATTTTCATTACTTTTCTTAATGAATTTTACATTTGATTTTGAAAGCTTTTAAAGAACTTGCTCATTTGTTTTTCAGGGCTTTCCCCTCCTTCCATCTATATAATTTGTATCAAAATAAAAAATTTACTTGGAGAGACATCCTATAAAGCATTTGTTATTCAGGGCCACACGCACACACGCACACACACACACACACACACACACACACACACACACACACGCACACTTCTTCAGCTTCCAAATAGGGAAAGGTTGACTAGAAAGGTCAGCTGTCAAGGATAGAAAGAAAAGGCAGTT